>NC_141037.1:31610000-31765000 GCF_052040795.2 Danio rerio
TTTGTACCATAATAAACAACACCAACCCAGACAATATATCACTTTAAACTAATAAAAATGTCAACAAAAGTCACTTTTACAAACTTTTCAACTACGTAAACCTTTGGGGGAACAATCAAGGTTCCATAATGCAATTTAAAAGCATAATTAAGTGGAAAAAACAGTCCATTTACAGATATTTTTTTACAGTGGACTTTCAACTTACAATTTTGAATTGTATATAACATTACCAGATTGGATTCGAGTCTACTAGAAAAACAAATACTTGAAATTATATATTTATTTATATTATATATTTATCTTGTCAACCACAGTGCTTGTTAGAATGCAGTAAGCAATTTATTATATTTTATTATATTATATTATATTATATTATATTATATTATATTATATTATATTATATTATATTATATTATATTATATTATATTATATATATTATATTATATTATATTATATTATATTATATTATATTATATTATATTATATTCGCTGCATAAAGCCTGAATATATATTGAATATGACAAGAAAATCATTGATCGATTAAAGAAAACATCCAAAAAACAAACATCATTTAAAAGCTCAAACCCGGGCTTAAGTGCTTGTCAGTGCAGGAAGGGTTTAACTCTCCTCCGAGTTTTCTGACTCTCAGCTTTCCCCCTCCCTGTTTTTCTCATTCTCACTCTCTGTGTCTCTACGCTGGGCAACTTATGTTCCCACAGTCTGACCTTGTCTCAGTGAAATGGATGGGTCTCCCATGGTTCATCGTTAACCAGAGAAAATTTCGCTGGACAAAAGTGGCTGTGCTGACATAGATGTAGTTCCTCGGTACGAGGGTCAACATCATTGCTCTTTTCCTGTAAGTCCGAGGCAAGTTGAGAGTTTGCGCTGTACCTCCCACCATGTGACACCCAAAGCTATACTATACAAACCTACGCAGGAGCTTTACCAACATGTGTCTGCTAGTTCATATGTGACGTATGTAATACTGTTTCTGAGTGCGAGCTTCTATTCATTTCAGTTGAGAAATTCAATATACGTTTATGACCACTGTTTAGTCATATATTACACTAAATTGAATACTTCACAAACATTTTGGCTGTTGATAGAGCATTCTGACTTGGAAAGCTTTAAGTGTGAAGTTAGACTTTGCAAGCGAATTACCTCTGCAAGTTATTAACAAATACAATATAAAAACAAAGCTTCTAATTAAGGAAGCGTCTGATTAGAGACTAATTATTCTAGCTGATATACCGCAGGCCAAGCATCACCAAAGTGCTTTGGTAAGATGAGACGGCTCGTAGTTAGCTAGCAGACATTTACGCTAGCAGACATGACACATGCCAGAGTGATGGATTTGTGTCCATTCAGGGGAGGTGACAAGTATAATTGTTTTGCTGTGGTCGACCGATTAAAGTGGGTTTCTTTTTCTGAGAGCTAAATGTGTTTTGCTGTGAGTTTTGCATGGATACCTGTGATGAGAGGTACAATGGAAGCTGTTAGCAGTCAATTGCTAGCAAATGGGTTAGGTTTGAAGGTTTCTCTACAGGGTTTAAGGGCAGTCATTTACATAGACACACATTCTCTTCATTATGTTAATGGAAGCATAACATTGTTTGTTCTCCTTTTTTGTGTGTCTGTGTTTGTGTGCTCATCTTAGTGCCCAGGTGTTTTCAATTCACCATTCAGAGCAGAGCCCGATGAGATGGAGCTGAGATTGAGAACAGTGAAACCGCTTTTGGTGCGGTCGGCTCCTAAAGAGAGGAAAACCCCTAATATAACCCCTGATCTCTCCAGTGTTATGCCGAACAGAGAGCGATTGCCGCCTATTCATAAAAAGACACAGGTAAGACCTACCCCAATACTTCCTTAAAGGAGGAGTTTGTACAAAAACTTAAATTATGGTTTTATTCACTGACTTGTTGTTCCAATAATACCAACATGATTGATCTCCTTACTTCAGTGCAACGTAAAAAGACAGAAATCAGAAGGGATTCCAAAAATATTTCCACATGACTTGTGTGATTCTTAACTCATTTGAGAACTCCTAAACGGATAGAATTAGTTGTTATTTAATCAAAATCTTGATTTACAAACTTGCCATTCTTGTCGTTTTGAGTAGTGTTGTCTAATTAGCAAACGATTAGATCTTATGAGCAAGACCTTATCTAGATCTAATAATGTAATCCAGTGTTTCGTATTATGTTGCTAACTGTACATGTAAATGGTTTCGCACAAATATTTAGTCTAAATACGTGAAAAATTTATATGAATAATTTCTGCAAATATATGGTTTAAATGTTTATATTATTATTATTTGAAGTTTTGAAGACACATTGACAGTACTGAAACATTCTTATTTTAAATATACCAACTAAAGCTCAATTATTAAGCCGACTTTGCAGTGGTCTCTTAATTATATTATATTATATTATATTATATTATATTATATTATATTATATTATATTATATTATATTATATTATATTATATTATATTATATTACCAAGGCAGCATTTATTTTTGTACAAAAACATTACAATTACAAAAAATTTACAGAATATTTTAGCCATTTTTTTAGTCTTGATTGAAAACTGAAGCTCCTTTTAAGAATCATTTGCATAGAAAAGAGCAACCAGAAGATACTTCAATACCTTTATGCTGCATTCACACCAGATGCAGCACGCGCAAATAAATTGTGATATTCACAAATAAATAGACGCGTGAACATTTTGTGTTTACTTGTTCATTTGCGCATCAAATACGCTTCATTTGCACGTCAAATTCACTTTACATTAGTCACGGATTCACGTCATGGGCAAGGCTATTGTCTGCTCGGTGACTTTAGGTTTGTTGCTAAATGACCAACATGGATTTTATTGAGAGAGTAGCTGTTTTTTATTTGCTTAAGGAAGGCTGAAAAACAGTGTATATTCGTTTGACGCTGTGTCTGAGTCCACAAGATACTATCAGAGGTTCACCCAGCTCTGTGAGTTCATCAGATCCTCCAGAAACTATTCCTGGATGATGGAGGCTTTCGGTGGTGCTTCAGACTGAGCCGAGCCCAGTTTGATGAATTGTTGTCCAGTCGGCAAAAGGATTTTCCCTCATAATCATTCCCCTACAAGAGCAGCGCAAATGTCCACTGAAGTTCAGCTTTTCCAAGTCGAGTGATTCGCGCATTAAGCACAACAAACAAACATACAAAACGATCACTTGTGGCGCTTCATTCACCCCATAGGATGTCTATTCGCGTCTTTGCATTGGCTTCACATGTAAATAACTTGTGTTTGACGCTTCATCCGCATCTGGTGAGAACGCAGCATTACAAGATTGGAACAGCAATAGAGTAAATAATGACAGAACTATTACCCAATTGTTATGAAATGCAGCAAGCGGTAAATGAGATTAATGCAATACTGTTATACAGGTACATTTATTTGCCTTTAAACACTGAAAATCCTTTATATTAAATTTATATGTATGTTCATAACTAATATTGACATTCCTCTCAACCAAACCAATGAAATGTCCTCAAAACGAAGACACAGTGTGGTGACAATTAACAAAAGAGATCTTAAGATAACTATGATTAAAGCCAGGATTTATTGCCTCCGTAAGATCATTTCTGAATACTTGCTGTAAAACTGGAATAATATCATTAAACGTGTCTCCCTTCTCGCCTGGATACCGTCAAAGCATTTAGACAGCCAGATAACCGGTGATAAGCACGCCTGTCAACCCAAGCCTCTTTATTCCATGGATCCCATTACAGGACTCTCAGCAAGGGAATACTGCAACATGTAAAGGTGCCCCGATAAAGAATATCTTTAAGTACTTCCAAATCTAGCATGTCATCTTGTCCAGCTGTGAGAGAGATTTGATGATACGTATTTGCCATTTGTGTTATTTACGGTCCATGACTTTTATGGTAACTGGTTCTTATTATTGGTTTCTATTAATGTAAAA
Source organism: Danio rerio (assembly GCF_052040795.2). NCBI lineage: Eukaryota > Metazoa > Chordata > Actinopteri > Cypriniformes > Danionidae > Danio > Danio rerio. The sequence continues at coordinate 31,613,967 of NC_141037.1, forward strand.
CATAAGTGAGCAGAAATGAAGCGTGAGTCATTTCTTTTTATTAGAGCCCCAGTTCTTCTCCCTGGGCTGGCTTTTCACTCCAGCTGGGCCCAGTTAGTGGGAATTCATTAAAAGAAAAACTGCCACATCTTTCACAAAATGTGCAATAGATGAAGATGCATTATTTATCTACATTTTGCCCTTACAAAGACCCCAGAATAAGCACCCCTTCCCTCATGCCATCTCTCTCTCTCTCCCAATTATTAGTGGTCTGAGGTGGAGCCCCCTCCATAAGCATCTCTCCCTGTGTGATAAGCATCTGCGAGTGATAGATTGATTATGTGTATTGTTAGGGGAAGTAAGGGGATTGGTCAGTGCCAGGTGCTGATCTGGTCTTGATAGTATCAAGGGCAGAGAGTGTTGCGCCAGCATGAATTAAAAGCAGCAATGTCTGAAGGTCACATTTAAACTAAGAGCAACCAAAACATTAGGTTATGCGCAGAGCTGTGCCACAAGTGTGTCTGCAACAGTTAAAAAGGATAGTGCATGAAAACTTCTGTTTTGGCCTACTTGGAAGCTTTTGTGCTGCAATAGCTGTTTCCATCCATGTATTTCTATGTGCATTTTGGGATATCACATTAAACATTATTTCAGCAAGATAACATAAAAACACTTTATTTGGGTATTTTGGGAAGCTTACATTAAAATCTGTCATCCAAGTGATTTAGTTAAATTATCACACAGAACATCAGATGACATTTGTTATCGCATTTGTTATCGATGCAAACATAAATTTAAATGAAAAAAAGCTACAGTGGTTTCCCTGGTTGAAGCAACTTTTATTTTTCCATTACATTCTAGAACTAGATTAGTCTAAATTATGAGACTCTTATAAATTATTTAAAAATCTTAATTAACGGTACTTTAAACATTAACAAATACACATTTTTACTGTGTATTTACAAGTGTAATTTAATGGAACTGAGCTAACATGAGCTAATAATGCTTATTAAACAGCATGAAAACAGATTAATAAACAGTGATTCTGCTCATTGTTAGTTAATGGTAACTAACAAACCTTAGTGTAAAAATATTAACAATAAAAGATCATTTTCATCTGTCTCCCAGTTAGTCGGAAGTGCCGATTTATTACTCTTAAAGCACTTGAAAATGAAAAAATTTTTAGTTTAGATTTGTATGCACTAATCCAGTTTTTCATGTCAGAAATTTGTGTTAAAATTAACTGACGTGTGTAAGTAAAATTCAGCTCTAATTTTGTCAATAAAAATAAGGGTGAAAATGTTTGTTGCCTATATCTTGACGAACATAAACTTGACATGTCATACGCAACAGGCAATGTGACTGAAAACTATGAATGCCTACACTCTGATCTGCTCATCTAATGAATGAACAGTACATTATTGCTGACGAGAAAAGACAAGACTCAAATTAAGCCAAAGAGATAAAAACTAACCAACATTAATTTTTATTATAATCCACTTCATGATGAGCAGAACGGAGTGCACACATTCCGTCACATTACTGTCACAGACCTGTCCAGTTTCTGTTTGTGTCAAGCCTTTTTTGTAGACAAAATGAACACTGGTTTTATTGCTAAATTCATATGCCAATGTAGCATATTGCACTAGGTATAATGTACTTTTTATCAGCACTATTGCAGTTAAAACAGTTTAAAACAGTTTCTGTTATTAGCCAACAAAGACAAAATGCCTAAAAAGCTTGGGTAGTACCTTTACAAAAGGTAAGGTTATGTAATGTAATGTAATGTGGGTATTTATATAGCGCATTTATCATGTATGGCCATACACTCAAAGTGATCCATGAGGAGGGGTCTCTCCACACAACCACCAGTGTGCAACATCCACTTGGATGATGTGACGGCAGCCACAGGACAACAACGCCAGTGTGCTCACTACATCTATTGGTGGAGTGGAGAGACAGTCATAGAGCCAATTCAGTGGATAGGGATGATTGGTAGGTCATGATTGGTAAGGGCCAGTGGAGGGAATTTTGCCAGGACACCGGGGCTACATCACTATTCTTATGAGAAGTGCCATGGGATTTTTAATGACCACAAAGAATTAGGACCTCAGTTTAAAGTCGCATCCGAAAGATGGTACACTTTTGCACTTTTTAGTAATACTAAAATGAACTGATTTTACTATACTAATATGCACAGTATATCTAAGGTACCAATGTGGACCCTAAAAGTAAAAATGTGTATGTTTTTATATCATCCCAGTGACAGTTTGTGTAACTTTTTATCTTTCCGAGTATGAAATCTTGTTCTTTTACTTAAAGTTTCCACCACCTCGCCCTCTTCTGGGCCTTTACTATATGGTCATCCTATCATTATCAGCACTGGTCAGGGTTTGTTAATGTCTTGGATGAAAAGGCTGGGGCTTTGGAGGGTCCAGCTGGCCGTCCACAGGGGCCTCATCAATAACGAGGCAGGCGGGTCTGGGCAATAAAACATTTACCTTATCCCCCGTACCTGTCAGGGGCCCTTTCGCCCAGCTCTGGAGGTGCAGCAGCAGCGCTATCGGCCCCTGGAGCCAAGCCTGCGCGTGGCCACATCCATCACTGCCCTGGAGGAGGCCAGAGAGGAGCTCAAACTGCACGAGTGGAGGACTCGCGTCATCGACCAGACGTAAGTCACACACACAAGTGCTAGCATGCACACATGCCTGCGCTAGAGATTGTGCGAAACGCATGTATGTATTGATCTGGAGCTAGATACAGTCAATGGAATACATTCTGTAGCCGTACTTGATAATGGGGTGAAATTCCACTGTACAAGATCTTGAATGACCAATCTCTAATGACATAAATGTATAAAATTCACGCACCCTATTGTCAACTTATACAAAATATCCTTTCTTTTCTATATAAGAAAGTCTTAGAGATTTGAAACAATGAGAAGGCAGATAAAAATAATTGCATTTTCATTTTTGGTTATAGTTAGTATGGCTTCAAGTCGCATGCAAAAATGTTCAAATATTCTTTGAGGCCACCGTAAATGTTAATATGAACACATATTTCCAAGTATAGTAGTGTAAATTGAGTGCTGAGACCCCTACATGTGACATTGTGTAGATGCACATTAATCACACAACAAGAAAAGCCCTGAACTTTAAGTCCGGAGCAGATGGTTTAATCTCAAGTGGGGTTAGTTGCTAAATAAGTTAACAAACAACCGCAACGCTGGACAAAAATACAGCCTTATTTGACTATTATTAGCCCTATACTGCGTTTCATCCTTGCTGGGACATTATTAGTGGTCCTCTCTGCTGTCTAATTATTGCAGCGGATTACCATAATAACATTTTTTTCACAGCATTACTTCAGCAGTACCATCTCTGTTTTAAAACCCTTCTGTTTTATTTTAATTACAAGCTCAATGTGCACTGTTTTTTAATCACGTTTAATTTTTTTCTCCCCTTCTTGCTCTGACTTTAAACAGTAAATTAGCTAACCCCATTAACACAGAATACCCCAAACAGGCTGTAATAGGAGAGGTGGTTACTGTGTAAATCGTATTATACATGTGGTGTCTGCAGGGCATGGCGAAGCATGATTAGAGTCTTTTTGATCCAGTATGCCACTTTCGTTTCCTGCTAATTTCCTCCGGAATGTTTCAAAGAGCCACCAAAATGTTGCCTCTCTCTTTCTTTTTCATAGCCAGCTTAATTTCAGTCCTAGTGATGTGTCTCTTCAGCAGTGTAGATAATGCTGGGGTGGATTACCATGATTTAGAGAAACAAACAGCTCCATTGTGGACTAGTCGGCTTATAGTTTGACAGGGAAGTACTTGGACTGTGAAGTATTTGAGCACTGTTGTTCAACACTGTAAATATTTTGTGAGGCAATTTATTAATTTGATTATTAAATTATACAAATATGTCAAATATTAATTATACAAATATGTCAAATATTATTTAATATTGGTCAATAAAAAAATATTACATTAAGTAGCACAAACAAAAATGTTTATTATCTTTAAATGTGATTTAATTTGGACATTTTTAAATTTATTTTCAGATGAATTGGTTTATAGTCTAAACTATTATTTAAAATGTGCAAAATAATATGTAGAAATTAATAATAAAAATGAGAAAATAATAGAATTCCAGCAAAGACATGAGGATGAACAAACCAAAAATAATTTTTAAAATGTATTTATTTAATATTTCTTTCTTTTGTTCATTTATTTATTATTTATTTAGTGTTTTGTGATAAATTAATTTCTTTTTTGCTTGTATATTTTATCTTAATTTCCTTTTCCTTTTTAATGACTTATACATTTAATTTTAATTTTTTAAAGCCAGTGTCATCCTTTAAGTTGCTTTACAGGCGCACAAGAAGACTGAATAGATGCATCCATACATATTTCTCTCTTTTTTTTCTCCCTCTACATCCTCTTCCACTCCCCCTTTCTCTGTTTTGGTGGCCTCCTAGGGTGTTGTCACTGGGCATTGGTCTGCACTGCCAAAAGATCCCCTGCGAGAAGTCAAACTTTCCTTAATGGCTTTCAATGAATAAAAACTACCCTATTAAAATGCAATTCAGTGGCAATGAAAGCAGTAAGTGAAACAGCCGGCAAGCAGCAGAAGCGTTGTGTATTCTGGGACATTGGGGCCACATTAATTTTTGCTCTGTGATGTCCGTCCCATGTGCACATTAGCATGGGTTGCACTGTAATCTGTCTTGTAGGGAGGCTGGTGTCTCTAGTGGATAAGGATGTCTGTGGGAGATTGGGCCATTATTTAAAGGGCCAGCTTGGTGTTTGATGTCACCCCCTTTTTTTTTTTTTTTGCATTGCGCCAGCAAAGCTTTACCAGGCATTATTGCTTATGTGGTCCATACGCGTCAGGAGAAGACCTCTAATAAATAATGATCTTGTTCAGAATGGTTCTTTAAGAAAATGACTAAAGAGAGTGTCAAGCAAACTCCAGTTCTGCAAGAAAGTTACACTTTAATTGGTGCAGCAAGTACACTTTTAAAAAAATAAAAAAATGTAAAATTATTTCAATGTACATTACATTAAACTGACTTAAACAACAAGTTCAAACTTTTATAACTTTTTAAAATATATATTTTTATTGTTTTTAGCATAAGACAATAAACAACAACATAAACAGAACAAACAAACAATCAAAAAACGGGAACAACGTCCATTTCACAGTACACAAAGAGTCGGACACAACAAAATACAATATTCTCCAGAAAGCATAAGAGAAAAATATTGAATTAAATATAAAAAAAATAAACAATTTACAGAGAAATGTGGAGGCTCCACAACTCCACATTTGCCAAACCAAACTCAAAGTCAGCATTACTGATGTAAAACATAATTGGCTTTATGATTTTAAAAACAATGTTGTTTAGTTTGTTTGCCATCCCATATCGCATTTCTTCCATGGGCAACACATAACTTAAACTTCTAATCCAGGTTCCAAAGACAGGCATGTGATCTGACTTCCAATTTTTGTAAATTTATTTTCTTTGCTAATATTATACACAAAGATACTGCATGTGTGATATATTTGTCTCCTAAATCTGAGGTGTCTCCAAAAATAGCTAATTTTGGCTCTGGTGACCTTATTCTGCAATGTTCAAGTGTGCTCGTTTTTGCAATTGTTTTAGACCTTTCGATTCCCTTGCCTATGGGAGAAATGATAAGGAAAAAATAAATGGGAGAAAACAATCAAACTACTGGCTCTACAAACAAGTGTTTGCATGACTATATATAATAAGAAAATATCAGTTTGCAACATCAAGCAGCATTACAAGCTGTTTTTAACCTCCAAAAATGAATGGAAGTGAATGAGACCAGAAGTCTTGAGCCAAAAAGATTCAAATGGCTGCGCCCACTCGTATGCTGAGAACAAAGTAAATACTTTTTTTATGGCATGACCAGAATCAGTCTATATGCCTTTAAAGTTTTTACATTTATTGCACAATAAGCATACAATTGGGAAAATCTTATTTAATTGTACTTTTGAATAATGAAGACTGTAGATAATTTTAAACTGGATCAGTCTGTGTCTCGCATTGATAGAACAATCATGAATTTCGGAAAGATAATCTTCCCGTGACTCATCTGATATTTCTGTATTAAGCTCCTCCCACTCTTTCCTAATTTTGTCAGTGTAAACTTATATAACTTAAAAAAATATACATTAATTGTATAATAGCAATTAGCAATTTTTAAAGAGTAAAGGTAACACAGAAAAATGACTTAATTAAAATTAATTGCCTCATTTATACATGAAATATATGTAATGTGAATGAAATATAAATAAGTTAACGTGACTTGTAAAACTAATTTGATTCAACCTAAAAATTTAAACTAACAATTTCTTTGTGTATTACTTTAGACCCCCCCCCTCTCTCTCTCTCTGTTTCAGAAAGCAACCATGCAAAAATCTGAGACAAAATCTTTCAAATGTCTCTTTAGACGATCCCGTCTGTTTTGTTTTACCCTGAATGTGTGCCAGTATTTGTTATATTTTACCAGATGGAGTGATTACGGTTACATTTTCCATTATTTGCCTGTTTTGATTTCATTAAAGAGGACAGGGCTTCACCTGCACTTCTGGTTTCATCATCATAAAAGAGAAAGAACACAACCAAAGCACTGGGAATTAAAACCAATCTTTCTTTGCAGATTGTGTTCACAGAAAATGCCAAGGTTGTTTGGTTGTTTGTTTGTTTTGTGACAAGCCAAGCCAATGCCCAGCGGACGTTTACCCAGCCTCGTGCAGACACCTCTTGTACCGCACTGGATAAATCTTCCTCCAGGCAAAGTGTCTTGGGTACAATTTACAAAATCAACCTCGCTGTAATTAACATCTGGCATTTTTCCTAAGTAACTGCTATTTGCACTGAACGTGTGCCCAGCAAACACGCAGCATGTGCAGAAACGACCACAAGACATCACAACGATTAAGAAGCGATTTGGGTTTGGAAATGATCTGGACTAGAATGAGAAGTGCCTGTGAGGGAGGAATGAGGCGATGTGCTGATGTATAAGTAACATGTGCTTTGCTGTGAATAGAGCAGAGCTTTAGCTCATAGCAGGAGCGTCAGCCAAGACCAGAGGCCAGAAATGAGGCAGACACTGAGATTATACTTATTCATTTACTTTTCGGCTAAGTCCCTTTATTAATCAGGGTTCGCCACAGTGGAATGAACCGCCAACTTTCCAACATATGTTTTACGCAGCGGATGTCCTTGCAGCTGCAACCCATCACTGGCAAATCAACAACACATTCTCATTCGCAACAATTTAGCCTACCCAATTTACCTATACCACATGTCTTTGGACTTGTGGTGGAAACCGCAGCACCCGGAGGAAACCCATGCAAACACAGGGAGAACATGCAAACTCCACACAGAAATGCCAACTGGCCCATTCGAAGCTCTATTTTCACAATTTAATCTCAAAGTTTAAAACGCATGGCACAAAAGCATCAAGGGCATGTCTGAATCCACTTTTGCTATTTTAAAGGTGCAATAAGTGATTGTCTTCAGAAGCATTTGTTGTTGTGCTGGTTGAAAGTCTCTTCACAGTCTAATAGTAATGATTAAAGTAAATGATCTAAATGTATTTATATGTATTTTAATAGTTTGGGTAAGGCATAAAACAAAAAAAAATGTATATCCAATTTAATAGAGTCGGACCGACATATCTCATAATTCCGATGAGTAGCCCAATCTGTCTGTCAGCAAATGCAGATTTGAACAACTGCGCAGCCGTTTGTACGCATCTCCGCCGACCACCGCGCGTTCACGAGAGAGAGCACGTGCGCACGATCGGTAAAAACATGCTGAATCAAAACTTTTTAAAAACCTGAATCAATATTGGAGTTACCTTTACACGCTGGAGAAAGGATGACACCATGTCTGAAGGATTTCTCTGAGACAGGTAGTGTTGTGTTTTAAAACTGTTTTAGCTTTACGCAAAGCTGATGTTACGTTAGATGTTGTGGTTACAAATGGGTTATATCTAACAGAAGTATTGTTCAGCTACTAAAATCTTTCGATAAAAGATTGATAAGACTATTTTCAGTTTCATACGGGACCTTTTACAGCATTGATGATGTAGATTTTAATTAGTTTAAAAACAAAACACATGGAATCCCCGCTATTATGCCTAGTCTCTCCGTATATTGTTTACCATGCAACTCTAAATATTTGCTCAGAAATAGCATGTCAGTTTGGCTTGCACGCCGTCGGACAAGCACTAGTCACTTTTAACACATTAGAGAGGTTTCTTTTGCGGTGCTTGTGTTTTAGGAGGCGTGGCTCTAGACGGCAGGGGAGGGACTGTGATTCAGAGATTTATGCTAAGCTGTTAGCATTGTGGAAGATCACCTACTTCACTTTTAAGGCTGAAAAAAATATGATTTGCGCCCTGGCACATGGTCTAACAGGCTTATTCTCTTTATGAGTTATGGGTGTCTTTTGAGCATAACAAGCATCAAACCAATCAGAGTCTCATCTCCCATTCTCTTTAAGAGTCAGTTGCATCATGCTACGGCGCATTTGTATGGAGCTAATAATATGCCAAAACAATCTGAATTTGAATTGTGTTAATATGAATTATTGACTAAATTTGAATTTTTATATGCTGTTAAAAATTGTTTTCAACTTGAATTTCTTAATTTGAATTTCTTAATTTGAATATCCTTATTTGAATTTCATAACTTGAATATTGAACATCTAAAATTTAAGACAATCAAATTTTTCAACGCTGATTTTTTTAAAGACCTATTTTTAAACTTCAAATATTTTGTGTTCTGAATTTATAGACTGCAAAAATCCAGTTTTATAAATACAGTTTCAAATTTTCAAGATGTAGAAACTCAGAACATAAAATTCAGTATTTTAAAATTCAAAACCAGAAATTCATATTGCGAAATTTAGATTCAGAAAAAAATAGGTCAGAGGTGATAAAAGGGAAGAGCAGTCGAACACAAAAATCTGAAGTGTGAAAAAACTGCTTGAAAAATTCAGTTGTCTCACATTTCAGATGTTCAATATTTAAGGTATGAAATTCAAATGAAGAAATTCAAAATCAAAACAATCTTTAAGAAATTACAATTGTCAATAATTAAAAATGAACACAATTCGAATTCAGCTTGTTTTGGCATATTATTAGCTCCACAGATTTGGTATTTACACAGCGGACTTCGTAAGTGAAAAAACTGAATGCTTTACTAGGTAGAAAACAGTTAAACAAACCATCTGCTGCACGAGGATAAAGAATGAATGAGCCGTCTCTATTTAGCCTCTTTTTCTTTACTTTTTCTCTTTACTTTACTACTTAACTTTCGTGGATAAGGAAACAGTGTTGTGGTAATAAATTATATCCAAACACACGTGGCACACCAGACAGCTGGACAAATCTAAACTTGTTTTTATTAAAACAAATATAAATATGAATTTAATAAATAATACGATTAATAATAACATTACACAAATGCAAATTGTCACGAATGAAACTGAACAATGGAGTTTGTTCTATTATTAAAACCTAAAATGAAAAATGTTTAAAAACAGTTTTAAATAAAATGTTAATTGTTTGATAAAACGTTTTCCTCTGTAGCTAGTAATGCATAGCCATGATTTTACAGTTTAAAAGCTTGCTTTTAAATCACATGGACACCTTATCCATCTTATTAAAGTTGCTCAATCTAAAAGGGTATTTAACAGCTATCAACTATAAATGCTACACAAATGAGTAGTCTAAATTGATTTACCCTACACGTTTCTTATTACTCTTGTGTGCACCACTTACGTGCATCATTGCATATATTACCTAAGAGTTAAGAATGAAACCCTAATTCCCATTTCATTGTATTCCTTACCACACAGTTTCCTTCCATTCTCAAACCCAAGCCGAAATAAGCGGTACGAGGGCCTGATGCACACCTCCACACCCTTTGAGCAGGTGGCATATGGGACCAAGCACTTCCGAGACGAACACAAGGAGCTCCTCCAGGGGAAAAAGGTACACGTCTCGCTAGCATGCACATGTAGAACTGCCAAAACCCATTCAGTGTGCTGGCATGAATTGGGAAAGGGGTCTATGATGGTGGTGGGAGGGAGGGCTGGTGTTCTTTCTGAACCCATGCACCCCCTCCAAAACAACCTCCATGTTGAGCATCGCAAATTTGTCAAATTTGACAGCAATTTAATAAATACCCACAAGTAAATGAGGAGAAAAGGCTTTCTCCCCCCCTCAAAGTCCTCACATTAGGTAATTGACTGTGTCTCTGCTGAAGGCCGTTCATGGATGAGAGTTCTTTATTGGCTCTTACCAGCAGGCACTACCCTCTGCATCCAGCGCAATTGCCCGGAAATACCTCCTCCGGAATGAAATAAATAAGAGAGCCCTACTGCTGACACCGCTCATGTATGCTTGGCTGATACTAGATGTGGCGACTCCGTTCCGCTCTGCCTTTTAATTGTTCTCTCTATGGCATACAATTTTGGATCTCTCCCTCTGTCTCTTTTTTAAGTTAACATTTAAAGTCGGAATTTTCAATCAAAGTATTAAGTCATGAGTTTGACTTTTTGTCATAATTACGATAGGTATGTAGTCGTATTAGTACAGTATGTCATAATTTTGACTTTTAAATCAGATTTTTGATTTGTCATCGTTTCAATGTTTAGTAATAGTTTTTAGTTTTTCAATAGTTTTAAATGTTACATTAAAGTCATTTAATTAAAAACTGTACAGTAACTTAATATAAGTCATTGTTTTGACAGTCATACTTGATTTTGTTTGTCAATTTTAACATTACCTATATCTTGCATCACTTATCGAGTCACCATTTTGAATTATTGAGATTTTTGTCATTATGCATTGTGTCATACTTTAGTCAATATCAAATGCTTGTCCTGCAGTTTTGCCTTTTAAATGATAATTTCAGCATCATCATTTTGACAGAATGACGTTTTTTTCTCATAATGAGTTTTGATTGATGATTTAAGACTTTTTATGATTTTTTTTTTTTATGTACCAAATTCGGTTATACTATTATTTGGGGCTGTGCGATTAATCGAAATCGAATCGCAATTTGAAACACTGCGATTAGCTAATGAAATGTATTTCTATAATTTATTTCCTCTGCCCAGAGCAAATACGTGACCGCCGTCTGTGTGTGATAATCTTACTAGCAATTGAGAGAGCACAACTGAGTGATGAGTGTCTTGTTAAAAAGTCAAGCAACAGCAAACTACAATTTCAGCCAGTGGTTTCAGCCATGTTACTTTGCTGAGTGTTCTGTATATTAATATAATTATAATTTTTTTATATATAATAATAAGCTATTATTTCCCTCATTTGAGTTTAACTTGTTTACAGAAATGTAGAGTCATTTTATTTGTGTTTACTGTTTATAGGGGGTCTCATAGAGTGTCTCATTTCTGAATATTTAAAATGTTTAAGTAAGTTAATATCTTTAAGTTCTTTTGTTAACCAACACTCGCTGCATTTTTGCAGTAAGAAGGTATGATACAGATTATTGAGCTAAAGCTTGACTGCAAAATTAAATCGCAAATCAAGATCGCAATATTTAATATTTTCCCCCAATCGTACAGCCCTACTATTAGTAGTATTTTTAATAATAATAATAAAAATAATTCCTTACATATATTTAGTGCTTTTCTGGACACTCAAAGTGCATTACGCTAATGTAATGCGCTCCTCTTCCACCACCAGTGTGCATCCACCTGGATGATGCGACAGCCGCCATATTGCGCTAGACCGCACACCACACACCAGCTGATTGGTGGAGAGGAGACAAAGTGATGAAGCCGATTATGATATGGGGATGATTAGGAGGCCATGATGGACAGAGGCCAGTGGGCAAATTTGGATAGGATGCCAGGGTTTAACCCCTGCTCTTTTTCGAAGGACATCCTTGGATTTTTACCGACCACAGAGAGTCGGTTTAACAGACCTTGGTTTAACGTCTCATCCAAAAGATGGCACTCACTGAGCAGTCCCCTTGACTATACTGGGGCGTTAGGACTCACACAGACCACAGGTTGAGCGCCCCCTGCTGGTCTCATTAACACCACTGCCGGCAGCAACCTAGTTTTCCCATGTTGTCTCCCTTCCAGGTACTGACTGGGCACAGCCCTGCTTAGCGGGCGACCATGTGAGTGTTGCAGAGAGCTAGCTGCCTACATTTTTTTTATTTTCCATTTAAATGCAATTTTAATTTGAAAGATTTAGTAGATGTGGCAGGGACATCTGAAAGGGAACGGACCCTTTTCACATTTCTGGCTTTCTCAGAAGTGGAAGTCATCATAGTTGTGTAAACTTAGAGCACGGTGAATGGGAGAGTACAACAAATATTTTTATTTACAATTCTATTAACAAAAAAAATAAAAGAAAAACTCCACGATGGTGTTATCAAGACTTTCAGAAAAAGGAAAAAAACTGTGCGAGACTGATAACGATAACCAGAAGAGAGAAAAACATCAAATTTACTCTCAGCCCCACACACTCTGCAGTTCAAATGCCTCACTCAAGCGGGAATTTGTTTTTTGTAATTTGATTCAAAGATGATATAATAGATACAAATGGATATAAATAATCATACACTTTTTAAAAATCTAAATATTTAAAACAATTTATTTAACTACTTATTTTGTACTAAAAAAAGTATTTAAGATGATGATGACCATTAAACGAGTCATAACAGTCTTGTGAAAACCGTCTATAGAAATCATCAGGTCATGGCATGAAATAAAAAAATCAAGTTTCACACCTCGTTTCACCATTTATTCCATCTCTTAATACATCTCAGGTTAAAGATGTGTACTGTACGCTTCTGTTGGATTCTTTTGGAAAGTAGCCCAGCAGGTCTTGATTTATACATGATGGTTTGAGGCTGGTGCTCGTGGCGTCTGACAGTAATGAAGACTCAGCATAACGAGCGTGTCTATGATCAACATAATTGATGTGGCAGAGGACACCATATTAGGGATTATCACTGATCCATAGCTAAACAGGAGGCAAACCCTAAACCCCAGGGGTGATTCCCCTTCCACAAGAGCTTTACCATATACACTACTGTTTAAAAGTTTGTGGTCAGTAACATTTACTTTACTTGTCTATTGAAAAAAATGTAATAAGTAAAAGGTTGTACTGATATGTACATATAAGAGGATGTTCTGATGTTTTATCTTACTTAGCAACCTGTTTTAAATCACATAAAGAAGTTGGCACTTCAGTTATTTTAGAAAAGTAGAACCTTCCCTTTTTTCTTTCTTTTTTTAAAAATATCGCAATTAGATATTTTCCCCATATTGCGCAATCCTACTATTAGTATTTTTCTATTTTCCATTTAAATGCAATTTTGATTTGAAAGATGTAGTAGATGTGGCAGCGACATCTGAAAGAGAATGGACCTTTTCACATTTCTGGTTTTCTCAGTAGCGGAAGTCATCATAGTTGTGTAAAATTAGAGCGCAGTGAATGGGAGAGTACAACAAATATTTTTATTTACAATACTATTTGCTGAAATAATAAAAGAAAAACTCCAAGATGGTGTTATCAAGACTTTCAGTAAAAGGGAAAAAAAAAATGTGAGATTAATTACATTTATCCTATTTGTCTATTGAAAACAAAAATTAAATAAGTAAAAGGATGTACTGATATGTTTTATCTGTTTTAGATCACATAAAGATCAGTTATTTTGGAAGGGTAGAATTTTCTCTTATTTCTTTCTTTCCTTTTCTTAATTCCTTTATATTATTTAATATGAATATTTATATATTCTATTTTAATATTATACATGTAGTTTATAGAACCTAAATGTTTATACATGTGATGGGTTATGTTTGTTTGTTAATAAAAAAGAAAAGGTTCAAATCTATCTGTACAGCACACTCAAAAAAGGACTTTTGCTGCTTATTTAAGCTACTTATTTAATAGTTGAAATAACACAATTCAAGCTTTTTTGGGGACAACTTAATTGCTTTTTGTTCAGTCTACTTAAATTTGTAAAAACCATCAAAGTTGATTTAATTGATTTGTGTTGGGACGTAATGAAGAAACTTTGTGGAACCCAGCATTTTTATTTTATTTTTATTTTTTAGTGAATGTTTCATACACTGTAAAAAAATACAGGGTTTTACTCAACAATTCATTCATGTTGTCCCAACACAAATCGATTAAGTTAACTTAACAAATTGTCAAAAAGTGTTTTGAACATAAAACAATTAAGTTGTCTCAAAAAATCTCAAGAATTGTGTTGTTTCAGCTCATTTTAAATTAGTTTGAACAAACTGCAAAAAAAATGTGTGTGTGTGTGTGTATCTACAGTAACATGTTCAATAAAAACACTCTTGAGAAAAAAAAATAAAGAATCAAGCTGCTTTAGATTTGTTTTTGATCATTTGTAATGTTTACTGAATTGCTAGAATGATTAAAACACGATCATTTGACTAAAAATATATTAAAAAAGAAACAATTTTCTTTAAAAACAATATTTATGTTTAACTAGTATTCAGAAATATAAAAAAACACCTTTCACACTAATGTTATTACTGTCATATTACTTTGGTGAAATATAAGAACACATTGAGATTGATATATTCACATAAAATATGTACGTTTTAGTCATTTGAATGCTCTTTTCCTTTTGCCCTAATATTTATTTAATTTCAAATTACAAAAAATGATGTTAGTTCATTACAACAACCCTGGTTCCCATAATTTTTTTAAACTTAAGCTATCATATGAAAAGGCTTGAAGCTGCAACCAAATACAATTTTGTTCATGCCATTCTTTCATTTGATCTGTTGGCACACGGCAGGCTCATTAACCCTTAACAAAGCTGCCTCGGTGTCTGTAATTAATGCAAGCGGCTCATGTAACGTACGAGCAGCATTTTTGCTTTGAATGGATTATTTTGATGAGTTATCTGGAAGAACCCGCTCATTCTCTTCCACCTCATCATCAAGGAACTCGTCCGCTCCTCTATCGCTGGGTGCGTTTTGCTCATCTAATTTTTTTGTTTGCTTATTTATTAACATGCTTCTCTGAAGAGTACTGTTTGATTAATCAAAATGCATTAGACTTGTAAGAGAGTAATGTACTCCAAAAGATGCCCTCCATTTAACCCGGGTCAGCCAGAGACCCAGACGCCAGAGGCACTGATGTCCCCCTGAGAATTGCAGGCGTTTAAATGATGCCACTCTCCATGGGTTTGATTCAGGTGTTAGATTTATGCAAACTACAGTGAGAATATGAATCGTTGTCTTATACACTGAAAAAAAAAATTCTTTGGATTTACAACATTTTTTAAGGTAAGTGGTGGCAAACTTTTTATGCGCTGGTTTAAAACAAACTAATTAAATTTTGTAATGTTCAACTTAATTTTTTGTTTAAATTGAACCCATATGAATTGCTTGCAACCACTTACCTTAAAGAAAATCCAGTAGTAAATCCAATGAATTATTTTTTTCAGTGTTTAACAAAACACTAGTCATATTTATGTATATATAAATGTTATGTTATTATATTATTTATTATTTTATTTTGTTATGTAATTATTTATCATATTATGAAGTATTTTGAAATTTTCCACAAGTCAATATTGATATTGAAATATTGAAAAAAAAATCATATTAATTAATAATAGATTAATAAAAAGATTGTCACATGAACCTGTGTCTTAAAAAAATGTCTGCCATGGAGTATTTTTAAAATATTTTAATGTTTATTTTTTATGTAAATATGCATTCATTTTATGTAAATATAATTTGATGCAAATATAACAATATTAATAATTAATTTATTGTATTTATAAATAAAAAATGTCAATGAAATCGTTTAATAAGGTTGAAAATATAAATCGCAGTCTCATATAAAAAACACACTGTCTGCCAATGAGTACATTTTACATAGAGGAATTTTCGGATTCATTGTAAGTAAATATTATGAATTGTAGATTACAGATTATCAATAATAAAAATATTATTATGTTTAGGTTATTAAAATCTTCCTGTAAAAGAGAAAACATGCATTTCGTGCTAGATATGATACAGATATGTTATGTGGAGAAGATCTCTAATTTCTCTCCGGAAAAGCTTGGTCCCTTGATGACGGTCCTGCGCTTTGAAATATAAATTGATTCTAAAGAGGAAATTAGATGGCACTTATTACACTGTCTAACTAGTAACCCAGTGTCATTTGTCTGTGGTTTGATAAATGTTTCACATTTGCCTACCTCTGACGCTCACCGATGAGAAATACGTTGCATGCGACTCTTTTTTTTTTTTTTTCAAAAAAATAAATCTCCTAAGCTGCTCACTTTTTTCCCTTGCATTGACTCGCATGAAGATAATGATGGATATGGTAATTTCCAAGTGCATCTCTGATTTAATTATAGCCATTCTCTTTTTCCTTTCTTTTCTATTCATTTGTTCACCCCACACCTTGAGATGTGTTATTTCTCAGATTAACATGTCTTAACCTGAAAGCAGTGCTTGGTGATTTATCTCAATTGTGGAGATAAAAGGAAGTGATGCAGGAAGGATTACAGAGGCTTCAGACACGCTTAGATACATAACTAATGAACTTTGCCTCTGATATTTGAATCTAGGCTCTTCTTTTATAAAGGCCTTTTGAGGTCCTTTTTCTCCCCTTTAAGCACAGAAGCCAATTTAAAACTAAACTTTTGTCCCCTAACTAGGCAAACTTAAAAATTATGCCATGTGTCCACCAAAGCATTTTATCCTGAGGCAAGTTGTTTTGAACATACACTCACCGGCCACTTTAATAGGTATACAAAATTTCTAATAAGCCAATCACATGAATGCAACTCAATGCATTTTGGCATGTAGACATGATCAAGTCGATCATGAGGCGATCTTGAGGCGGATGGGCTACAGCAGCAGTAGACCACACCGGGTGCCACTCCTGTCAGCTAAGAACAGGAAACTGAGGCTACAATTTGCACAGGCTCACCAAAATTGGACAATAGAAGATTGAAAAAACGTTGCCTGGTCTGATGAGTTTCCATTTCTGCTGCGACATTCAGATGGTAGGATCAGAATTTTGCGTCAACAACTTGAAAGCATGGATCCATCCTGCCTTGCATCAATGGTTCAGGCTACTGGTGGTGGTGTAATGGTGAGGGGGGTATTATTTTGGCACACTTTGAGCCTGTTAGTACCAATTGAGCATTGTGTTAACACAGCCAACCTGAGTATTGTTGCTGCCCATGTCCATCCCTTTATGACCACATCTTCTGATGGGTACTTACAGCAGGATGACGCACCAAGTCATAAAGCGCGAATCCTTTCAGACTGGTTTCTTGAACATGACAATGAGTTCACTGTACTTAAATGGCCTCTACAGTCACCAGATCTCAATTCAATAGAGCACCTCTGGGATGTGGTGTAACGGGAAATTCACATCATGGAAATCATCTTGTCAATATAGACCAAAATCTCTGAGGACTATTTCCAGTGCCTTGTTAAATCTATACCACAAATGATTAAGGCAGTTCTGTAGGCAAAAGTGGTACCTGGTACTAGTAACGTGTACCTAATAAAGTGGCCGGTGAGTGTATATATAGTTAAAAAAATGTTCCAATTTACATTTGAATGTGATTTCATCACTGTCATGATTGAGCCTGCTGTCTAATCACAGTGGAGGAGGGATGTGACAAACGCTACTCTAAAAGACGTGATATTGAAATGATTTTGCTTTATACTGTGCTGGTGTTTTTTTAGTCGAAGATGAACTGGTATCTGCTCTGTGAACTGGTATGTTATTGCAGGTATTCTGTGTCATAAACTAAAGCTATATTCTAACAAGAAAATACACTCTAAAAACTGTAAAATTCAATCAATGTGTTCAAAAAAATGTTTTATATCAGGGGATTTCAAAGTCTCAATTCAAAGGTCCAAATCAGAATTTTCATCAATGTCAAAAGTGTGGAAAAATTTGTTTAAAACAAAATCTGTTTTTAATAAAGATGCAAATACATAAATGAGCTGTTTAAAAAATGATGTGTCTTTTGCATTTACAAAAACATTGAGAATAAATGCAAAACACAATGACAAGGAACACTTAACTTTCTTTTAAAAACTTGAATTTTTAAAAATAAAATTAATACAGTCGATTCATTCTGCTGTGGTGACTAAGCCGAAGGAAAATTAATGAATTATTAATGAATAAAAACATACATTTTTATGACAATAACACAACCACAGGAAGGCAAACGTAACATGGTGCAAAATACAGAATTTCACATTAATGTGAAAAATGGCACTGTCTGTATTCCATCAGTCTCATTACAAATCAAACAAAAAAGGTTTTTGCTGAATTGGAGAAAAAGTGAATGCATACATCTCTGTTCAATCATCTTTGAAAACTATTTTCTTCATCAACTTTTCTTTCCTGAAAACTGACATCCTTACCCATTCAAATGTTTACTGCGATGAGGAGTGTCACCTGGTCACTACAAACATAATACGCTGACTGTATGTGATGACAAATACGTCACACAAAAAAAGCCACACTTTATTTTGATGGTCCGTTTGTTGAATTTAAGTTTCACTGCATCTACATGCCAACTAATTCTCATTAGATTATAAGTAGACTGTTCGGTTGGGATTAGGGTTGGGGTTAGTGTAAGTTAACATGTACTTGCAAAGTTTCTTATAGTCAGTTAAATGCCAATTGATATAAAGCAGATACTCTACTAATAATCAAATGGACCATCAAAATAAAGTGTTACCAGATAAACTTTAAATATCGCCTTTAGTTTAATTTCAGACCATTGTCTCAAAAACATTAAAAACTAATACAAGGTGTTACTAAGATGACAATTTAAAATGCATTTATCAAAGCCAAACATGTGATCCCTAACACAATTACTGCATTTAGAAGTATTACATTTTAAAATCATAAATTTTTTTAAAATGTTACCATTTAAATTGAAGAAGTGGCATTTACTTTGAACATTTTAATTGGTATTGTTCTTTTATCCTTTTCACTGACCAAACTGAAATTCTCAGTTTAAAGTTTTAAATATAAATAGATTCATTACAAATACACAGGAGCAGAATATGTTTGGCATTTCCAAGCTATGCAGAATGTATGGAAGCACTATTTAATTCAGTACATATAAAATGCCTGCTATTTAAGGCAGTGAGCTCATTTGATTAAAGATATTCTTAAAATATAATGTGCATTTTAAAACAAATAAATAAATAAAAAAAGAACAAATTGAGGTTAAAATAACATTAGTCCATGATTCTCTGAAATAAATATCAGAATTTACACTGTTGGTCAGTTTTAGTTAACTGAAATCTACAAGTGAGTGTAAAAAATGTGCTTTAAATTTCTGATTCTAATTCTCGTAGCTGAAGCAGCTTCTTTAAATAGAATGAATAAAAACAAGCATTGCATTGATGTGAGATTTTTCAGATGTGAAGTGACGATTCTCAGCGGTGTGTTATCAGGCAAGTTGTGGATCAGAAGTGATGCGGACAGACAGAAAGGCACAGGGTCTGTGCTTTTCCCTCTCCTCTGTAATTAGTGAATTAGTTAATCGCCCCTTGACAAGGATGACCCTTCATCAGGCTGTTCGCCGGCCACTGACTAGCCGGCCCAGCCATCTGATTTTGCATCATCACCAGCGATTCGAACAAATTGAAGCACCCGGGCTAATTACAGCGGCTAATAAAGTGCAGGCAGTGCCATTGCCTCGGTGCAAAAGCCTCTCCTTCGCCTTGCATTAGACTTTCATCAATCATGTTTTCAAACTGATAGATCTTAGTGCCCGAATACCAGCACACAGCTTACATTTATTTTCTCTCTCTTCTATTTTAATGTTGGCTCAGTAATTGCTTTTCCAAAAGACCCCCATCTCTATTGTCCCCCCCAACCTAGAAATATTGCCTTTAAGCATAACTAGAGCAGAATTTTTTTTTTTTTTTAATTATTGTTGTAGGCAACTGGAATATTTAGCCTAAAATGATGCTTTGTTAGCGGCTGCTCTTGTTAATCACTGGCAGAATAATGCATCACCGTGATGTGTGTGATATATGAGGTGTGTTTAAATGCGAATGATATTCATAATGAGCAATAAATAAGTGATATAAAAGTAGGACAACCTGCTTTTGACTCCAGGATAGGAAATGGCATGTGAGTGTTTCTATTACACATGCACACACAAATACACGGACACACATACTCATATCCCAGACCGGACTACATTAGTGACCAGGAGCCTCTGGGTGATTCACTATATCCCATTTTATAGGGATATAAAATCCCTCGGCCCCTTCATTTGCTACGCAATAAACAATTCGTCTGACAAGGCTCTCACTTTCTTTCTTACATATGTATCAATTAACTTCACTTCTACTATTATGTCAGTATTTCCATTTTTATCATCATTCATGTTATAAGGTAAACAAATGTAATGTGTTGCAATTGATTTAATGGCCTTTGCTTTAAATGTTTAGAGAAAATCATTCAGCAGCAAATGAATTTGATTGAACATTTGAGTTATGGATGGTTCTCAAAGGATTGTGTGCTGTAATGAAAATATTATTTGATTAATATACATTTGATTTTAATTGATATTTCATTCATGTTTTAATTATTTTTCAAATTGTCTCAGCAATTTGTTTCTAAATGATTTGTTATAGTAGTTTTTGCACATACAGAATATACAGTACAGATATATATATATATATATAATTAAGCTCTCAGAAATTTCGTTTTTCGACTGAAGACAGAACCACTGTTGTCCAATGACTTGCCTTATTAACGGAAATTACCAAGTTAACCTAATTAACCAGAAAACCAGCATCTTGCTGAATAACTAGTAAAATATTATGTACTCTTATCATGTCAAAGACAAAATAAATGAGTTATTATAAAAATGCTGTTAAATATCACCTGGGAAATAGTTGTACAAGGGCCAATAATGTTGTCTTCGTAAATTTATATATATATATATATATATATATATATATATATATATATATATATATATATATATATATATATATATATATATATATATATATATATATATTATTTATTATATTATTTGTTTTTATTTATTTATTTATTTACTCAACAAAAACATAAAATCTGAAGAAGAAAAAACTACTTTTAATAATGAAAAATTAACTGCAGTATCTATTCAGTAGTTTGAAATGATATATATCAGGTTAACACTACTCCAAACATGGAAGCAAATAATGAGACTTTTGTTGAAGATTATCAAAACAAAACAAACAAAAAGATTGTGTGCAATAACTTGCACAGATTATTCACCTTAAGAAAAGCATTGTGTGCCAATAAAATAAAGACAAAATTTTGATTTCAAGTGGACTTCACTTGACACATAATTTCAAAACATTTAAATAGAATAATAATAATAACAATGATAACATTAATAATAATGGCAACCTATTTTTTTTTTAAAAAACAATCCCCACTATTATCAACTGGCTTATTACCTAGTTATTATTAAAATGTTGGCTGTTTGGCTAAGAGATCTTATTCTACATCCCAGTCCTACACTGTAAAAAAAAATCAGCTGGGATGCAGGAAAAAAAAAACAACTAAAATAACGGCCGTTAAATTACAGAAATTTGCCGTAAAATAACAGACGTTAAATTAGAGACATTTACAAATATTACAGAAATATCCGGTAAATTTCTGTCATTTAACATCTGTAATTTTTTTTTTTTTCGTAAAATAAGATTTTATTTAGTGTGCCAAATAACTAAATCCAACTACATTCCTAACCATCAATACGCAGAAAACTTTTACCAGCAAAAAGGTTTATTAAACTAAGTCTTATGGCTACTTGATAGCCAGAATTGTAACATATCTCTCAAAAAATATATATAAACCATAATAATGGAATGTATTATAAAACGAATAGAACGAAATATAAAAAAATAGTATATACTCAGTGCTGTTAAAATACTGAGTATAACATCACTTTTATGCAAATAAAGGAATACACGTCTCATCTGAAAAGAAATAATAATAACATACATTAGAAACTGAAATTGATATGATTTCCAAGCTCAGCTGTAATTTCCTCTATATGTTTATTCAGATAAGAGCCATATTCCTCTGACAATCTGAAAACAGACTCTTGTGAATTTGATCTGTGCTTTGGCTCATGCAGCTACTTGAAAGCTATTGGAGTTTTTGCATAGCATGAACCAAACTTATTTTTCCCTTCACAGTGTGATTGAATTAATGAAAGCAGAATTACTGTACGTTAGCTTCCAAGGACAGGGATTTGTGTTCACGTCCCAATTATATGAGACTGTTACAGGTAATAACGTGCTTCCGTCCACAGAAATCTCATTTAGATGACATGCTCTGAATCTCTTCAATAGAGACTGAAGGATTACTTTAGCCACACAACATTACATAATTACTAGAAACCTGCATGATTCTGGTATTGTCAGTTAATCTTGTTGAAATTGGCTGTGTGTGTTTGTGTGTGCTTGCCGATTAAGAGTCGTATTGGGGTCATGTAACTTGAAATAACTTGATTGTATCAAGTTTATGATTTGCAGTGACTTAATTGTCAGATTTACAGATTTCGGAACAGTGTGAAATCACATTAGGGGTTTAAATAATGCATTCTTTTGATAAAGTGTAGATCTTAAGGTTGTTTATTAAAGTGTGTTGATTTGATTAAATGCTTCATGGCTTAAAATAATAAGATAAAGCTTATATTCTCTCTGAAAGACTGGATTGAAATCCAAAAAAATATAAATATTAAAGATATACACGTAAATATGCTGTACATATAATACATGTATGTGTACGTGGTTATGGGGAAAATTAAGAAACTACTTAGAAGGCATCCCTTTTTCTGCATTTACGATTAATAGTTATGTGTTTGAATATAACATATTTTTTGGTATATTCTGTACAAAAGTGGTTCCTAAAAGTGGGGGTCGCAGGACAATGACAAGGGGTTGCTTAGTGATTTCCAAAAGTCAAATAAATTTTATTAAACTAATTACCATATTTTATCCATAACCCACAAGATAAAAATAGTAGTTAATAGTTACATAAAAACAACATGCACATGTACAGCTTTTTTTTCATAGAATTGGTAGATTAGCAACACAGCAAAAGCATCAGATCAGTTGATTTTATAGCACCAGATTAAACTTTCTGACAAATTTATGGCAATCAAATACATAAAAAAATAAAGAAATAAATACAGGCCACAACTAAATATTGAGAATGATTTCTGAGTGGCGGCCTCTAAAATTAAACCAACAATAGGCTTGTGCTGAAAACATTGTGCCCACCAGTATCTTTAGGTGAGGTTAATATTAAATTAAACAAATTAATAAATTACTATTAAAATGATATGGTTGTTAGACTGTTTTTTTTTTTGTGTTGTCAATATGTTTGTGTTTATATAGGCATATTGTTGTGTGCACTGCGTTTATATATTTATATTTTACACAGAAATTTAGTGGTCGAGATTCAATGACTGTTATTTTGGGGGTCGTGGGCTGAAAGTTTTGTAACACCTACTGTAAACAGCTGATGATAATTTTACAAATTTATTATGAAATGATTATGAGAAGTTTTGGCCTAAAAAAACTATATATATATAAAAACTATATATATATATATTTATTTGACATGTTTACATATAATTTTAGACCACACTATATCAATGTTTTAACTTAAGAAGACTCAAAAATGCATCATTCGGTGCAATAACACAGATTTTTGACCGAATATCATTTTCTGTGGACAAAAAAATAAATAATTAATAATAATAATAATAATAATAATAATAATAATAATAATAATAATAATGCACTCACAATTTTTAGTTGTTTACAAATTTGGAATATATGTTAACAAAGCTTCCTAGAATAAAACAAATATTACATTTTACACATACAGTGCTCAGTATATATAATTACACCCCTCACAAATGTGTCTATTAAATTCATATTTTTAATAGGAAGCTATGCAATATTAAATTTGTGCATATACATTAGATTAGTCAGTGCTGAAGCCAAATTTGAAGCTTATCTAACAAAATAACGTATGATATTGGTCCAAAAACTAGTATACTCAAATGTATATGTTATAGAAAAATATTAAATACAAATTTAAAGAGCACTGTACCTAATAAATATATTATATTTAATAACATGCATGTAGATTTTTTTTCCTTTTACGCAAGTTAGAAACCTTTTCCTTTTGGAAAAAAAGGAATTGCATGTTATTCAAGAAATAAAATTAAATATTTCAGTTTAATTAGGCTGATTCCAAAATAGCTGACTTAGATCCTGATCAATGTTGTTGTGAACAGTTTTTAGCATATAAATAAATCTGTTTTTGAGAAGAAAAGCTTTTTAATAGTATGCTAGCCTACCGCTACATTTTGTTTTCTGTTTGTACCACTCGTTAAAATCAAATAACATTACAAAGGTAAACTAAAATGTTGTCAGTCAACAAAAACTTCAAATAAATCAGTCAAAAGCACAAAAAAGGGTACGATTAATGCCCCTACGAATGAATCAGGCCTAACCACGTATGAAAAAGTCCTCTGCCATTTCCCTCCCGGCCTGTATAGAGCTGTGCAGTGGGAATTACGCCGTCAACTTCTCACTAGCTAAAATAATGTAAACTCATTCCGGCTGAGGCCCAGCTAAGATGTCAGCGTGTATGAATGCGAAAAGTGCATTGGACGCATTAGGACTTGACAGGGGCCCTTCTTGAAATAAGTGAAATTAATGGAGCTCTTTTCATGTACGACAAGGCCGCGGCACCCCTTTCAGCCTGCTTACAGTCAGAGAAAAGTCAATACTTTTTTATTACTCCACGCTGACCTACCTTCTGCACTACAAGAGCTAGCTGTGCTAATTGGTTTCAGTTGTGAGAGGATAAAAAAAAATAGAAAAGCTTCATTCCGAAGAACATTGGAGCAAATAAATCAATCTCATATTTTTTTTATTTTACTTTTTTTTTTATCCCTTGTCTGTTTTTATTGGGTAATGTTGGCGAGAGAGGCAACAAATGCTTGGTTAAAATATGGGTTCCATGGGCTAAAAAGTGTGTAAGTGGCCTGAGTGCTTATCTGAAGTCTGCTGCTGTTATGTACTGTAGCTGTTAAATGAAACACAGGCTGGGGTGAAAGATAAAGAACACGGACTACAGCTATTTTAAGAGAACAGGTTGACGTGACAAATAAGAGCATCTGGTAGAGGAGAGATTCATTTCATACATTCAAAAGGACTTGAGGGCACTTTAGAAATGCGTACAGATGACTGCAATTAAGGCCTTTTGTTCATGTTTGAACGTAAAGGTCGCTTTATGCAGAAATGTAAGAATTACAAATGCATGATCAATTAAAGCTAGAATAAATATTATAAATGCAATAAATAACAGCATTCAGATTAATAGCATTAAATAGCTTTTTTTGCAGAATGATTATAGTTACTTCACATTTGAATCTTTTAGTTACTTCACATTTGAATCTTTTAGTAATTACTTTGGTTTTTATCTTGGAATTTAGCTTTATTTCCTTTTTTGTTGTATGTGTTTTAAACTTAATATGAAATTTATGCTGTTTTGGCATATATAAAATAATTGTGTGTATAATTGTATTACATTTTAATGTTAGTTTTACATTAAATGAAAAACTAATCGAAATGAATAGGAGAAATATGTCATTATAGAAACCCACAGACTTTTTTTTCTCTTGCACTCCTCACTGTTTACAGTACTTCAATTGGCAACAATTAAATATGATTTATGGCTTTTGTTTTAGTTAACATGTCACTGATAACAATGGGGTATATCCACACACACACAGACTTTTAAATTCAGTCCGCCAGCCCCAGGGCTTCCGGTTAATTGTCATCCGGTACAAAATCGGCGTGTTTAAGATCTGATTTATTTTTTTTAAACCTGCGATCTTTACTGCCTGGCTAAGATACGATATAAAGTGGGTATCAGACCAAACAAGAAGAACTGCATTAAATTATATTTTTTTGCGTCAAGTGATTAAATTATGGAAATTAGTTTTACTCCAGTATTTTTAGTGGATTTTCTGCACTAGCCTGTCGCTAATGATGGCGCCTGCGTTTAAACTGTCGTGTATCTCTTTTTTACGTTTTTACAACTAAATGGATGCTTGAGTCTATTTAACTGATTATATTTGAATTACATTTCGAAATCGATTCTGTATAAGGAACCTCATGAAATAAAAAAATAGTCATATAAAGCTCTAACTGGGAGTTCATCATTGGCTGAAAAACACTAGCTGTGTGTATACCCTATTTACATTGTATTTCTGATTGCCTGAAACTATCTGCTATTAGTTATAGATCTAATTGATCTAATTTTTAATAATACTGTTTTTTTTTTTGTTTTTTGCTTTTTTATGATAATGCATGCAGACTGTAGTTTTTTCCATGAGGGACTAATTTGTTTGTTTAAAATATGGTTTAGTAATGTGTGCATTCACTATTTGTTTACTTTATTTACATTTTGTTTTGGCTGTTTTTTCTTTGGTCAGAATTTAATTGATTCTATTAATGTGTTTATTAACGTAAACTAAGATTGAGCATTAATTGTACAGCATCTGTTAATCATATTTGCCTTGCCTTGCCCTGCCTTCAACATTACTAATGCATTAATAATGTAACATTGTTAACATTAGTTCATGTACTGTGAAATAACAAGAACTTAGAAGAAGTCTTATTTGTTTTATTTTGGCCAGAATAAAAGCAGTTTCAATTATTATTATTATTATTTTCATTTTAGGTCAAAATTAATAGCCCCTTTAAGCTACTTTTTTCCCGATATCTACAGAACAAACCATCGTTATACAATGACTTGCCTAATTACCCTAACCTGCCTAGTTAACCTAATTAATCTAGTTAAGCCTTTAAACGTCACTCTAAGCTGTATAGAAGTGTCTTGAAAAATATCTAGTCAAATATTATTTACTGTCATCATGGAAAAGATAAAATAAATCAGTTATCAGAAATTACAGTAGTTTTATTACCATTATGTTTAGAAATCTGTTGAAAAAATCTCTCTGTTAAACAGAAATTGTGGAAAAAAATAAACAGGGGTGCTAATAATTCTGACTTCAACTGTATGTAGACAGACATTCTTTCATTTAAATAATATTGTCTTATTATACTGTGCTTAATAGTAATATCTGTTTATAAAAAAATGTATCACACAGTCAAACCAATTCACATCAATTCACATATTATTTTTCTTCTGTAACATGAACCCTATGAGAAATTCCAGCGTGATGGATGTGACATTTGGAGTAAAATCTCAAAAGATAAACTCACAAAGAAAGTATATTTTAACAATATATTGAAACATCTGCTTATATTTTCCAAAACAACTAAGCACAGAGTTATGGGAGCAAAAAAAATGACAATCTGTAAACATTTCTTTTATTTTAAATAAGGAAAATAAACATGCTTTATGGATGTGACCAAAAAAGTTTGCGAGTTTACAGGATACAACATATTTTGTAGAAATTCTGTGAGTTAAACTGCACAACCCAAAAGAAACAATGCTAATCAAAAAAATAAGAGTTGGCTTACTTAAGAACAAACATGATTAGTTTGAATTTGTTTAACATTTTTTTGCATTTATGAGGAAAAAAGCTCAGTAATGTTTGTGACATCTCTCCATTATGGATGTGACGTCTTTCCATTATGGAAAGACATGTGTAATGGGCACTTGGTATATAAAATTTAATAGTTTTAAAACATTAATTGAGATATTTTTGAGTATTTTTAAAGCACTGTAAAGTACTTGGTTACACAAAAAATGCAGAAACGGTTTCAATATTTTGGCAAAAACATACTTTTTCCATGGCAAGGTTGACATTTGCATGGAATTGCTCCTATAATTAAATCCAGTAATAATTGTATTTAAATTGTGGGTTTATGGACTGATTCTGCAACCCGGATTTCCTTTCCATGAGTTCCTTTCCATTCTATGAAATCTGTCGTTTAAACATCTCCTTCCTCATGTTCATGGTTTTGATTGACTCTTTCTTGCTAGCTCAACTAATCTCACCTCACCTTTTACTGCTAGTTTAACTAATCTCAAACAAGTTCCAGCTCTTCTCATTCTCAACCATCTCCACTCCAATAGTCACCTTATTTACTGTCCACGACTGAGCCTTATGGAAAAAACACGAATCAGAGTTTTAGCCAGAAATCAGAATTTCTGCCATCTACCCAGAATGTTGTGAATGAACATGTTTTCCACTTTGGAGACGGTGTCCTTTTTGCATTTCTTGCGTGGCTGTTGGAGTTAGTGCTGTTTACAAGGACAGCTCGCTGCAGCGTTTCCCCAGGCCAAGACACACAGATGATTGTCATGATGGCGGACGCTGACTGACAGAGAGATCACATGCATGCCTGCCGGAGGGAAACACTCAGCGCCCCAGTCTGTGACATTAGTTTGTCCTTGCTCAACTTCAGCTTTTTTTAGTCTTACAAAAATGAAATATATAATTAAATCGCCTTCCTTTCCCTCTCCCTATTCTTACTTCAGCCCGTTATTTCCATCTTGTATTAGACATTGGTGGCGTGTTTTGGACCAGGTCAGCCTCTAGGGGGGGTCACTGAGAGCCAGTGTGCTTTTAGAGTTGCTTCAAGACACCGTGTGGCTGCTGCAGCATCTAGGCCACTAGCAAAAGCTGAAACCAGTCCAACTAAAAATATCTGACGCAGATATTTTGTGCAGTGCTGCAAAAAAAGAGGGCAGGATTTGTTGTGGCTCGTGTATTCATCATTAACTGGCTGACTGGGAGAATGTATTATAGCAGTGATGAAAAGCCAATGCTAGTCACAGCAGGTACTGGGAGGTTAGCGTGGTCGGTCAGGTATTGTGGATGAGAGTTTTTGTGTGGCTGAGAGTGTGTGTGTGTAGTCATATTAATCACCTTTTAAACTTGAATTGAAGTGGAGAATGAATGATATTAGCTTGCAATAATGTTGGCAATATAATTGAAGTAAAACACTGTACATTTGGTAAACCGTATGACCGCTTAGTATATACTGTAAAACTTAACGGTACTTTTACGGTACTTGATAAATGTGTTTGGAAATAAAATGACTTTGTTATGTTACGTTATGGACTGGCCATCTGTCCACACTTTAGCATTCCTGTGACCCTGTGTTGGTTTTATTATTGTGTTTTAAATTGTGCTTAGCTTTGCAAAGATTCTACATATAAAGTATGATTTCAATATGACAACATCTAACTCTGATAAACCGATTTTCCCCTAATGCAATCTATTATTCTCTCTCTCTTTCTGTATATATATATATATATATATATATATATATATATATATATATATATATATATATATATATATATATATATATAAATAAATAATCGCACCAAAACGTATTAAAGGGTAAGTGAATTATAACAGAGTGAACTTTTCTGTAACCGTAGTAGTGATGTGCGCTGTTTATTTAACTCTTTAAGGTTACATGCTGACTGACTAACGTGATGCGTGAGGCCAGCAAACACGACGTATAGCCGTTTCACTTTACTTCAGGACACATTAACACTGTGTATGTCTATTGAAGACATTCATATATATTCCTAGCAAATCTAATAAATGTTGAAGACATAGTCATTACATAAACGCACTAAATCGCACTTCAGTAGTGTTTTTTTGAGAGCGCACAAGAAGATCTGCGCTTGAGTGGCGTATATTTGAGAGGGCGTTCAAAAATTTTTGTGCACGAGCAGAAAAATTGGTGCGTAAGCAGAGATTCGCATGCTGTGGGCTATTACATAAATGTGATCTCAAATTGTAATACTGCGCTCACGACATTAGTTAATATAAAATAACGCTGATCTGGTCAATCTGAGTAAAAAAGGCCTGCCGCCACAGCTGTAAAAAATCCTAGAAGAAACACTGTATATACAGTATATATATATATATATATATATATATATATATATATATATATATATATATATATATATATATATTAGTGCTGTCAAAATTAGTGCGTTAATGGATGCGATTAATTTGAAATAATTAACGTGTTAAAAAAATTAACGCAGTTGTAGTTTTTCTTTTGTTTTTTTGTTTTTACTTCCTGTTGTGGTCGACGTGTGTTTAACTTGCAAAGAAATATGGATAAGACCAAGGAAGCACTTTTTGAAGGCAAGATTCAGTATAAAACAATTAATGTTGCTTCACCAGGCTCTCCAGAGTTTCATGCAATTTCGGGTTTCATTTTTAACTTTCGACTTCTGTTTAAATGAAATTTGATACCGCATGGCGAACGGAAAGAAAAACCATCGCAATTCGTGACAAAAATCAAAAATCACTGCTTACATGGTAAACTCTTAATAAGAGTATTATCTTAATTATATTAAAATTGGAGTATTAGTGTCTTATGTACATGTACTCAGAAAGTGTAAGATGAAGTCGCGAGCTGTCAAAGACAGCCCATTCCAATGCCTTTCTGCATGCGCCCTCCAATCTGTCATTAAGTTTGACGTGTTTCCTCCTTAAACGCAACTTTTGCATGGTGTGTGCTTCGCGTTGTTGTGTCAGAATCCTTGTGAAATACAGCCATACTTCAGAACGCTTAGTTTAAGCAAATTTGATGAACGAGATCATGCGTGTTGAATATGATGGGAGTCGCACCGGCTGCCCTGTCTTACCTGCGTGCGTTTTATGTGTGTGTGTGTGTGTCTGTCTGTATGTGTGTCTGTCAGGCCCGTGCACATAGCACAGACCCTTAAAGAGCAGGTGCTCAACGCGATCGCAAAGTGAAAAGCAAGTGGCTCCTGAGAGGGGCACCTCAGTCAATGAGGGCAGAGGGGCAGTGGATCTAGCCACCGGGCCATCCCCCTATGCATGGCCCTGGTCTGTGTCTTAATTTACATTTGAATAGCCAAAATTACAAGTTTCAGTCTTTTAAAAATGATTAATCGCAATTAATCGTAATTAATTTTCCCCCAAAAAAGTGTAATTATTTAAGTAATATTTATACTATATATACTAAGGCCCCGTTTACACTAATGCGTTTTAGTTTGAAAACGCATAAGTTTTGCTACGGTTACGCCATCTGCCCACACACTTTGCTGGAGTTTTCAAATCCTGAAAATGGAGCGTTTTGGAAACGGTGGAGAGGCCGTTTTCAATCTAAAATGCTGCTGCTTCGTCTCAGTGTGGAAAACAGATAGATCTGAAAATGGAGGCAGGGCTGCAAACATTCACCTCTCTGATTGGCGCTTCTCCTCAATATTAAGTAGCCTACTACATACTCAGACATACATAAGTTCAGACTTCGCAAGTTTGATATGGAAAACAGACTCCAGAGGACGTGTCGGTAAATCTTCAAAGGGAACAGTGTACTTTATGACCTTATTCACATCCCCCTGGCTACATTGTTTCATTATCTTAAAAATAAAATAAAAACTTGATATAAGGAACTGCTATTTTCATTTCGATATTATAAAAAAAAACAGAGCCTATAACATATCTGCCTCCTTTCATTTTCAATGCAAAATACGAAAAACCCTTTCTTTTGCTGAATATCAGTTTTAATAATCAATAATGGCAATTCTAAAAGTATAACAAACAATAAGTTTATACATTATAGGAAATAAAGGCAAGCGATCAAGTAATAAGATTCAAAAGACCAAAGTCGGGGAATATGTCATTAGCAATAGACAACAAGATGAATTAAATATCACGTTTAGCAAATATAGTGAGATTAGGTCCAGCGGTAGATCCCTGATGAACACTCCGACGAGCACAGCTCTCATCTGACTAGATAGGCTGCAGCGCATGCCAGAGTGTGTGTATGTGTGTGTGGTCAGGTGATGTGCGTTTTCAGTGGTTTGGTGTAGATGGAGAGCTGTTCAGAAACGCTGAATGAAACAATAGTGTGGACGTGAATCTTTTTCATTCTAAAACGCTGTTTAGTGGCGAGGCAAACGGGCCCGCAGGGCATGCACCGCAGGGGGGCCCCGCGTGATTAGGGGGCCCCACGTCGTCACGATTTTCAATAATTGAAAATCCAAAAACCGCAATAATCAAACTCTTGGAAACAACTGTGGTTGGAAAGTTCACAGGTCTGTGTTCTCTGAACTCCTCTCAAGTGGTGGACTACTTCATTCTGATTGCTTGCCGCCGAACTGCGTCAAAGCCAATGAAGACGCGCCGCTGTTTCTCGCCGCCGGTTCTCGTTAAAAATATGAATGACTTCTGGCTACTTTGATGCTCTTGCCGCTTTCGGTTTGTGATTGCTCCTCAGTTTGTGAAGGATTCCCAGCGTTGTCGCTCCACCCCGCCTCCTTTCCCCGCTCCTCAATTTGTGATATAGATATAAACACTAGATATCGCATAGGGACCCTGAGCATGCGTCTATAGCGCCGACACATTGGCACAGTGCTCCCAGGACAAATGTCATTCAACCGCACTAGACAAGACAGTATTATTACGTGAAGATGCAGGACTTTAGCGCTGTCTACGGGTGTAGTAATGAGCAAACAAAGAAAACAAAGCACAAAGGCAGAACATTTCATAGGTAAGATTAAGTTTTTTACGTTTTTGTATGTTCTGAAATTTGTGCCAAACAGGTAACATTATTGATGATAATACAGTCACTTACTGCATTTACCATAAGGCAAAGTAGCTCCAATTCGCACTTAACACTCGGCTTATGCTAGTTTTGTTGAATAAAATCAGCAAACAATGCAAAAGAAATATGACAACGAGATGCTGCGATGCCAGAAACTTGTATTATTGTCGGCTAGTGAACGAGTCGTTCTGAGATTCATTCACAAACAAATTGCTCCCTCCGTCAGTATGAGAAGTGAAAGCAGGAGAGGAGGTGTGTTTCAGGACATGATTATATTAAATTTAACAGGGAGGGTGAATAGTACATTTCTGTACACACAAACACAAGCTTTTTGTCAGGAATGCCCATGCGGTCACTGATCCATCAATGTAGAAAAGTGATGTAAAATTATAATTTTCATAATTAAAAAAACTATTTGCATACTAACATCCAGGAAAACTCCCAATCATAGATATATGATTCTCCCACCAATGTGAGACATGCGTTGGCTTGAGTCCCTTAGTGTCCCACCAGTAAAACCAATTCACAAATGTCACTTTAGAGCTAGTATTTGAATTATTCTCTAGCATAATATCTAAATTAATAACAAAACAGGTGATTTTGATGACATTTTAAGATTATAAGACTTAACGGCATGAAATGCCAACAGTCTACCAATATTTTGAGGTATTTCTTAGTTGCAATAGGGAGATCACAATAATTAACCACAAAAAGCAAAAAGCAAAGCAAACACTACCAGATTACCATGGTATAAATACAGCACTAAAACATACAAAAGAGAGTCATCGATTTAGAATGTCACTTACTTGTCCTGTAATGATTTGATCAGTTGTAGTTTAAATTTAAGCCTAGTTATTCTCCCCTAAGGACTTATTATGTGGTCTCTGTCGCCATCTTGTGGCGGAACATCAATTGTCTTTGCTCTGCTCAGTATTACGGGCTGATGTATGCCAACAAGCAGCTAACAACTACAATCTTGTCTAAAAAGCCCCAACAGTACATTATGTTGTCCAACAGCTGCAATATTTGTCCAATTGTAGTGAGTCTATTGATCTGCTGTCACTCTATGTGGGCGGAGTAATACACTAAGGTTAAGAGGCTGTACGAGTGTCGTTATTGCAAAATATCGCACTGCTATCAGCCAATCAGATTCGAGAACTAATTTGTCATTTTTCATCAAATACTTAAGTTCTTAAATCAGGAAACATTGAATTAGCAAGCAACATCACTTTTAGGATATTAACTAAAGGATATTAACTCTTGTTTCATTACAGGAGGGAAAAAGACAATTAAGTTAGTAATCATTAAATAAAATAGTTTTGCTATATGCACAAAGAATTAATATTTTAATTCATTGTAAACAAGATTATTACCATCAAATCATAGATTTAAGAATATTTAGAGATGTATAGTGGAAAACAAGTACAACTCAACTAAAGAAAAAGTATTTAAAAAAAGGTTTTTGCAAGTGTAATATTTAAACCATTTTTGTTTGATTTTGTCTTTTTTGTTTCTAAAAATATATTTTGCTCTCTGCTGGTAAAATAAGAATACTATTTTGAACTTATTACCATTTACAATAACAGCAAAATATTATAATATATTTGAACATTCTTGAAAATGCAAAGTCACATTTACATTTGCATTTAGTCATTTAGCAGATGCTTTTATCCATAGCGACTTACAAATGAGGACAAGGAAGCAATTTACACAACTATAAGAGCAACAATGAATAAGTGCTGTAGGCAAGTTTCAGATGTGTAAAGACAGTGTAAGAAGCAAAACATTAGTCCAAGATTTTTTTTTTCTTTCTTTTTTTTTGTAGTTAGTGGAGGAGTCAGAGAGGGAATTGCATATTAGTAAGGAAAGTAAGGACATATTTTAGCAGTCATTGCTCCAGACTTATTTAAGAGCTCCCACTTAGATATGCTTAGCGTTTATACCAGGTTTGGCATGCTGTCCCGGGAGGGAACCCTGAGCTTAGAGATACTTGGGCCCAAGGCTCCCGCCCGGTCAATAAGCACATAAGGGGATCCGAGATCAGGAAGGTCTCGAGAGCTCCCCCTTAGAAAAGAGAGGAAAAGGAGGAGATGGGGTGGTAGGGGGGATTCTTCCAAAACGAAGATAAAGCAGTAGGTAAAAAACGATCCATTTATAGTAAGCTTGGATCACTCTGATTGGATTATTACTGATTACAGAGGAGAAGGCAGTCATGCTCAATCATTTTGTTTCATCAGTTTGTGAAGCTTCACTTCTAATATGCTGATCTGTTGATAAAGTTGGAAATGTTGATCTGTTCATAAATTTCTTTATAGAAACCATAATTTTTATATATATATATATATATATATATAAATATATATATAGAAAGCTCACAAAACAGCCTTTATTTGAAATATCAACAATATCATTTTGTAATGTTTTTACATATCCGGTTTTTTGGTTTTTAATTATTCCTTGTTGAAAAAAATTGTAATTTTTTACAAGAAAAACAAAATGTCACTGACCCCTAAAGTTTATCCTAAAGAGTGTGTGCTTAAACTGTATTACTTAAACTGACAACTCTATTTATTTTTCTGAGATGTAGAAGTGCAAGCACTGAATACTAATGTTTCCCTTTGAAAGCATGTGTATTTTTATTTGTGTGTGTGTGAGGAAAGTAAATGGGGGGGAAACCTGTAATAACTGCATCATCTCTGCTGAGTGTATAACTTTTTTTTAAATAGCTGACATCCAATCAATGTGCTTATCATTTCAGCCCTTCAAGACGGTCTTCACCACCTGCCACGTCTTTGACAAGTTTGGACGACTGTACTCCGATGCCGGCAATATTGTATGAGATAGCCGAACGGAAAACAGACAGAATCAATAAATAAATGAAATTAAAAATCCAATTATGCATCATTTGTTTGTCTGGTTCAGCAAAGTGCGAAGGTGAGATGAGGTGAAGAAAACATTCAGACTAAAAACATCTCGTCCTCTTAGCATAATTACATGCTATT
This sequence comes from Danio rerio, assembly GCF_052040795.2. Taxonomy (NCBI): domain Eukaryota; kingdom Metazoa; phylum Chordata; class Actinopteri; order Cypriniformes; family Danionidae; genus Danio; species Danio rerio. Next base: position 31,649,654 of record NC_141037.1, read on the forward strand.
TGTATAACGCACAATTGCTTTTTGCACTCAATATCCGCCACGCTGATGAAAGAATTCTTTAACAGCGGCGATTCTTGATCCTGGAAAAGAGACTAATGAAATTCCTCCATTAGTTTGCGCACTTACAGATGTCACACGCAGATTCTTACATCACTTCCATCAATCAACGCATACATAGCACAGCTCCCGGAATCAGTTGTTTTGAATCATTCCCCATGCATTGTTGCCACAGAAAATAAATGTGGTTTAATTCCAGTGAGTGGGAAAAGGTGAAGGCACTGATCCAGTCTCCTGCTACAGAGGTTTCATTTCCACAAATAATTTTGAGTGCTTCTTCTATTGTGTGTGTGTGTGTTTGTGTGTGTGTGTGGGCCTACAACCATACAAAGCCTCCTGGCCGGCATCGTCACTAGCACCCTGTTGATGAATCTGAGACATGGGCAGCAGTAATTTGGAGATGCAAGGGCTATCTCTTTGATTGCTCCTGGTCTGAGGTAGTCCATCACTTCACAATAACTCACCCTGCTGAAGAAAAAACGACACTTTTCCATCAGGCCGATTAGAAAAAGCCCTAGTTGGCTGATCTGATTGTGCTCTGTTTTAACACTAAAGTTGACCCCACAGTGGGAAAGCAACTTCCTGCTTATGGCTTCCAGACATGCAGCAATATCCCGGAGCTAACATGCTTTTGGAGACACACAAATATGGACTTTGTGATGGTTCATGGAAACGCTTTCTAAAAAAAAAGAGTTTCAAAGCCATTTGTTTTTCTTTCCACATTATTATGTAAATACAACCCCCAAAAAATTGAACATTTGGTAAAAGTCCAATAAGAAAGAAGAATATTTGATCTGTTTCATCTTTTTTAAATCCATGAACATTTAACTGCAGTATGGCACTTTCACTTTTATTCAGGAACATTTCATGCATGCCCCCGTGACAAATAAGATATTGGATGTGAGGTTCTGCTGGAAGAGTGTAGTTTCAATGGAATGTTTAATACCTGTTTGCCGTATGGGAGAAAAAAAACCTCTGCATTTCTTTGTAACTTTTATGCAATCGATAGGTGGCATCAGAAAGCTGTGTGTGTATAGACTATCCTAACACAAAATGCAGTGACAATCCTACACAAAGGTAATAGTTTGATTAAGGTGTTTACATGTTTACATTCGGAGAGCAGCATTTAAAGCGGATCGTTCAGTCCATAAAATTGTAGTGATATTAACGAACTGTAAACTTAATAACTAAATCATTTTGACTAAGGTATGTCTTTAAAAACTGAAAGAGGACTGCTGACGAATCGAACTGACTTTGCCTCTGAATAAACATAAACAAAGAATCTGTAGAGACAGGACAATCAACATGAACTGGAACTGCATCTTTTTTTAAAAGGAGGCGAGCGGCAAATCTGGATTTCACCATTTCCAGATGCGAAAAGCTCTCGGGTAAAAAAAGTTCCTTACCAACGTATTTTTGTTGCGTGTTAGCAGACCACTGTAATCCACAAGTGAGCCCAGCTGCGCAGGGAATTGAAAGCAAAACCTTCGTTGCTGCACATTTATAAACGCAGCACTGACGACTCATATCTGTAAACAATTCTTCTTCCACTTGTTTTAATTACAATTGGCAACACAACGTGGCGTCTCTTTGCCATCTGAACATTGTAAAGGGAAAAAAACAGTTTTCAAAGCTATATCATGCATAATAATGACGTTGCACCTCATTCACAACAGAGCGCGCTGATTGGTTTGAACCAAGTCTATCTCTTAAATTAATGATGAAAGCTCAAAGACGTAATGTTGCACCCACCGGTACAAACATCAGGTCTACATGCTGGAATTGACACAAAGATCTCAACGGCGTGACGTAGCTTCAAAAAATTTTTTCAAACCATAAGAACAAATTTGCCTGAAATAACACAAAAACAACAAATTTTCACTTTTTGTGAAATATACAGTTGAAGTCAGAAGTATTAGCCCCCTGAATTATTAGCCCCCCTGTTTATTTTTTCCCCAATTTCTGTTTAACGGAGAGCAGATTTTTTTCAACACATTTATAATCAAATGTTTTAATAACTCATTTCTAATAACTGATTTATTTTATCTTTGCTATGATGACAGTAAATAATATTTTACTAGATGTTTTTAAGACACTTCTATACAGCTTAAAGTGACATTTAAAGGCATAACCAAGTTAATTATGTTAACTAGGTAGGTTAGGGTAATTAGGGAAGTTATTGAATAACAGTGGTTCGTTCTGTAGATTATCGGGAAAAATATAGCTTAAAGGGGCTAATAATTTTGTCCCTAAAAGGGTGTTTAAAAATTAAAAACCTTATTTTCTAGCGGAAATAAAACAAATAAGACTTTCTCCAGAATAAAAAAATATCATCAGACATTAAGTGAAAATTTCCTTGCTCTGTTAAACATTATATGGAAAATATTTCAAAAAGAAAAAAAATTCGAAGGGGATTAATAATTCTGACTATAACTGTATGTGTCCTAATAGTGTTTTTAGCAACACTATATATATGATCTCAAAAAACTGTGTTTTGGTGTTTCCTGACCCTTTAACATTTAACCCTTTCACGCGTGAGTTTTAAATACTCTAGCTGACCATCCTGCATTAGTTTGTTTGTGACCATTACTTAGAATCCATCCTAAAGTTTGAAGCATTGAGTTTATCACATGACCCACCAGCCCCATTGATCTATACTGTATATAAGTCGCATTTAGTTTCTTTTTGCTCTTTTCTGTAAATATTGACAAATGTTCTAATTATATTGTGAAATTTCTGATACTCCGATTCTCAAATATGTCATTGAACATATATCTTGTCTTTTAAACAGCTTAATAATGATCGTTTAATTTGTTACATGATGGGTAATGGGCATCGTCGTTGTTCCTAGAAGGGATACAGCTGTGATCTGAAGTTCATTTATTCATTTATTTTTTTTGAAACGTGGTCTTTATATTAATCAGCGGTTGCCACAGCGGAATGAACCTCCAACTTATTCAGCATAAGTTTTATGCAGTGGATGCCCTTTCAGCTGCAACCCAACACTGGGAAACACCCATACTCTCTCTTGCATTCACACACATACATTATGGCCAATTTAGCTTATTTAATTCACCTATAACACGTCTTTGGACATGTGGGAGAAATCAGAGCCACGCCAACACAGGGAGAACATGCAAACTCCACACAGAAATGCCAACTAACCCAGCCAGGGTTTAAACCAGCAACCTTCTTGCTGTGAGGCAATCGTGCTACCCACTGCTAGATGGTATACAGCTGAGAATACTCACGTCGAAAAAGCATAATTTTTGTGGAACTGTACAACAAATAATATTTTTACATTACCACGAGGGTTGGATTTAGGGTTTAGGTTGGGGTAGACACTAATAAAATACAATTAATGCGTAATTTAATAAATAATATTATTACTTCCCAATCTCAGCTGTATCCCTTCTAGCAGTCAATCCCATCAACCACAGGAGAGATCCGAGCTGTTGGATTTACATCATAATGTTCTTCCGAAATACGTAAAGGTATAAGCAACTGTTTATCTTGGAGAGCAATAGAGAAAATATTCTAGTAACAAACAGTATGTATCTTTTGCATCCTTCAAGTCTCTATGGAAACCATTTGTCATAGAAACAGGTTGAAATGTGGACTCATCTAAAGACAGTACACATTTGCATTGTCTTTTGCTCTGACCCACACAGCAGACAAATAGTTTTATTTTGTGTTACAAACATTCAAGTCGCATTTCTTGATGCTGCGGCAGATTGTGTGCAGTGACAGCGAGTTTCTGAGGAAAATCTAAGTCCATCTGACATTTAACGTAACCTAACGTTGAATATAGATGTTCTATAAACTGTTCATTTTTTATTTTGCCTGTTTCAACTTTTGATTGTGTGAAATCAATACAATTCTAAATGTATTCATTTTTACAGAATACATTGAAGTGGTCGATTGAAAACACTGCAGATCTTTGTACTTTTGTCAATGAAATAAAAGTGGAAGAAAATAACAAAAAAAAGAATCTTGATTTCAATTAATTTGAGTAAAACATCCCATACTTTCAGAATTGTGGTTATATGAGCTATTCCTCTAATCTGTTGTTCTTTTTAATGCAATAATGAGACTTACAGTAATGAAGAACTCTAGAGAAGCAGCAGATCTCCGAGTGTGGCCTCTCAGAGAGTGCTTTTTGATGGGCTCTCTAGACAGGTCTTGGCTTCAGCTCTGCCGTGGATCTCAGCCAACACGAAGAGAAGAGAATGAGGCACGCTGACGGCGGGACGTCCTCTTCACAGAGTGAAGCCATATGCAGAAGAGAGGAGAAGTCACTGAGGAGGGAGAGAATGAAGAAGAGCCATGTAGTCTACTAATGAGTAGAGACAGCGAAAATATGAAAAAAAAGCCTTGTCTTCATTCTTCTGTCTCTGGGAAAACTTCTTCCCTGACCAAAAGTGTGTATATGGAATATCAGGGGGATATACAAATACCCAAATAGTATTTGACCATCAATAAACAGTTAACTCTCAAAGTAACTCTTAAAGTTGACATTAAATGAATACCTACTCAATGTAATCACCGTGTATTTTTATTCATGTATTTTCATTTTTTCAAATTACATTTATTTTCTGTTCCAACAATGTATGGGACATCTTTTTGTACTTTTTAATGCAATTTACACATACGATTACTAACATGACTAATCTATACTGAGTATACTGAGCAATGCATTAAATTTTCATTCTTTCATTCTCCTTAGGCTTAGTCCTTTTATTCATCAGAGGTCACCACAGCGGAATGAACCGCCAACTTATCCAGCATATGTTTTACACAGCGGATGCCCTTCCAGCTGCAACCCAGTACTGGGAAACACCCATACACTCTCATTCACACACATACACTAGGGCCAATTTAGCTTTTCCAATTCACTTATAGAGCATGTCTTTGGATTTGTGGAGGAAACCAACTGGTCCAGCCGGGACTCGAACAGGCGACCTTCCTGCTGTGAGGCGACAGTGCTAACCACTGAGCCACCATGTCACCATTAAAATTTTTAATATAAAATTCGTATATATTAAGTATAAAGTATAAAATTTGAAGCAGCAATTTAAAATAACATACTACATTCATAAATTGTACATACTAAAAACAAATAGCAACCAAAAACTGTCAATTACCTGCATTAGATGAAAATTCACCCTAAATATTATAACAATGCAAGTTTATTTTATTTACCTCATCATTTAATCTGGTGAATGATGTAAATTCTCCAAAACGTCACCCTCACAAGAACCCCTTTTCTTTTCCAAGACCTCTTTTCCGCTCAAATGTTAACCCTTGTAACCATGTACTGTTGAGGATGTTTTCATCCACTCTGGGGTAATTTTGAGTCTCAATTTGGCTATAACTTTTCAGGTAGAGGAATGATTTTGTTGCCAAATCTTATTTTGACACATAATTTGGGAAAATGCTTTGAAATTAAAAAAAAAAAAACTCAACAATACACTCTGAGCAAATGTACTACTCTTTTGTTGTGTTAGGGATGGAAACATCCACTAAATTAAACTGCTATTAAACTGCATCAGATAAATATTTTTTTGCGGAAATCTGTTAATCAAACTGATCAAAACAACTAAATGTTTTAAAAAAAACTACAGGATTTTAACTCTATTTTACAAATTCATAAATGATGTAACTGATTTGGTGAAAAAAACAAATCAACATATTTTCAATATAAAAAATAATTGTGGACTGGATTTTTTTTTTTTTTTTTTACTTTTTATCACAGTCTTGGACGTAAAAGATTAGTAAGAACATTGACTTTGATGCATTGTTTGATTAAGATTAAGATTGTTTGATTGAGAATTTTTTCTCCCTAATTTATTGTTGGTGGCAGTTTTTGCCACATTGACTTCTATTGTAACCACAATTTTTGATTGCAAAGCCATGACACCATGTAATAATCATGCATTTTTGATTGTTGATGGTTTTTCCTTTTGTAAAGATGTAAAATTTGTCATTTTTATTGTTGATCATCAGTTGGCACCATTAACTCTTTAGATAGGTCTGTGCAAAAAAACATTAGTTTCTGAATTTTATATGGAGTTAACATAAGTAAAAGGTAGTAAATTTGAACAGTGCACAAGGGTTAATGACGATATGGAAGATATTGCAGCATTAAAATATGATTTAAGTCAAGTTTAGTTTAAGTGTAAAATATTCATCTGATTGGTTTACCATCTACTGTATGATGTTGGGCGACAGGGTGACAGAGTAGGTAGTTCTGTCGCCTCACAGCAAGAAGGCCTCGGGGTCAGTTGGCATTTCTGTTTGCATGTTCTCCCCGGGTTCGAGTGGGTTTCCTCCGAGTGCTCTGGTTTCCCCTATAAGTCCAAAGACATGCAGTACAGTTGAATTGGGTAAACTAAAATTGTCCATAGTGTATGTGTGTGAACGAGAGTGTGTGGGTGTTTCCCAGTAATGGGTTGCAGCTGGAAGGGCATCCACTGTGTAAAACATGCACTCGATAAGTTCATTCCGCTTTGGCGAGCCCGGATTGATAAAGTGACTAAGCCGAAAAGAAAATAAATGAATGTATGATGTTGTGGTTTTAGCTTGAATTTGAATTCATGAAGAACTCTTGTCAGTAGAAATTTGTCAAGAATTTTGAATTTGATTTGTTCATCTAAATCAAACAAATAGTTCAGAGTGAACTGCTCCAACAGAAAATCATCCTGTTTGTGAAAGACTTGTGATATTCATCATAACTGTGAGCTGTAAACCTGGCTGAAGTTCTTGGTGAAGCAAACGAGCGATCATTCATTCATTGTTTCTGGCTGTGAGAGAATGACGGTGTGAGGCTGCTGAGGCTCCGGGTCGGTCTGGGGTTTGGGGTCAGACTCATCATTCAGGCCATCAGTCATAGACAAGAGAGGGGGTCCCGGCGTGGAGGGTGGGGTGTGTGTGAGGGGGTCAGAGTGCTGACAGTGAAGTGATGGGCTGTCTTAGTTCACTGCTGAGCCGCAGCAGGACGTGTCAGAGTTGTAGGCTCACTGCCCGCGCTGCTCGCCTCCTGCCTGCCTGTCCGACCAGCCAAAACAGGCTCACTTAACTCACTGCAACAAGCACATCTCTGATTAGCTTGGGGAGTGTGTAAAGATTTTTAAGTATAGTAAATATAATATGAAACTCAAAAGCAAAGTGCATGAGAGAAAGTTGCTTAGTAAGAAAGTCCATCTTAGTAAAAAAAATTCTAGAATAAAACACATTTTAAAAAGTGATAATCATTATATAAAACAATATAAGGTTGCGATTCAATATGAAAATGCAATAAAAAGCATATTTTCAATTGTTTTATAAATTTATTTATTTCAAGATATTTGTTTAAATGTTAGGTATAATTATAATTTAGATATGATAAATAATTTAAAAAGTAATAAATGAAACAATGAAACTATAATAATAAATACTGAGTAAAATGTATCAGAATAATAGTTTATTATTATTGTTATTATTATCATTATTATTATTATTATTATTAAGATGATTTACATTGATTCAGTGTGTATACACAATGATAATCCTGGATTCTTTTAATTATTATTTAAAACATAACATTCATTAATTTTAGTCCCTTTATTCATCAGAGGTCACCATAGCGAAAAGAACAGCCAACTTAACCAGCATATGTTTTACACAGTTAAAGACCTTCTAGCTGCAACTCAGTACTGGGAAACATCCATAAACACTTGCAATTACTCTCATACACTACGGACAATTAGTTTATTCAATACACCTATAGCGCATTTCTTTGGACTGTGGAGGAAACCGGAGAAACCAAATGCCAGCTGGCCCAGCCGAGACTCAAACTCAAAAAGACATTGAAACATAACTGTTACAAAAATATATTCAACAAGCTATTTATTAGATTTTGAGCTGAAATGGGATGTGGACATGTCTTTACACATTTGATTATACATAATATTTGTAATAAATAATAATAATAATAAATATAGCTGCAAGCAGCAATTATAGGGACCAAGCAGCCCAGCGGTCACATCATAAACAAGCACAGTAACAAGCTACAGAGCAAAGAGAAAATTCTATAACTTTTTGGCAGGATGGTCTGAGCCAAACTTGGTGGAAATGGGACTAACAATCTATGGGGAGTTTAAAACAACTGATTTTTAAACTAACTCAAGATGGTGGACAGAAAGTGTGTTTAAACTGGCCTACGCCAAAGTGACAAAGTTTGCACAAATTCTGCAAACGGTTCAAAGAGCTGCCATAGACTCCCTTAGCAGAAGAAGAAGAAGAAAAAGAAGAAGAACAAGAAGAAGAAGAAGATGAAAGAGAAGAAGATGATGAAAATGAAGAAGAAGAAGAAGAATATGTAGAAAGAGAAGAAGAAGATGAAGAAGAAGGAGAAAAGAAGGAATAATAATAATAATAACTATAATAATAACAATAATAATAATAATAATAAGACATGAACGTATACAATAGGTGCCTACACGGTGCTTAGCCCCTAATAAAATGTTGATAAGCGGCTTAAAAGAGGAAAAAGTTCACTGTAAAAAAAGATGACCAAGTCATTTCAACTAAAAAGAATTTCAGATTTCATTTATTTATTTTTTGTTACACAAAGTTTAACTCAATATGTTATTCAGTTTGACTGATGAAAGTTATATAGGTAGCTTTAATTTAACAACAACAAAAAAAGTCAGCAATAATTTTTACAGTGCTTTATCTCTACTAAAAAGCTAATGATCTCATTACCTTAAAAGCTTAAACTAATGATCAACAATCAACCAAATTTTTATTTAATTCAGATTCAGACAAAAGTTTGTCTGCTTCAATACACAGCTAAACACCAGCATCAGCTTTTGCCATCTACAGTTGCACATCAGCTTTCATCCATCTTTTAAACCTGGAATCTGTTTGCAGCCTTTCATGCAAATGCATCTCATTTGAGACTAACGCACGGCAATCTGCAAAATTAAAAGACACAAATCTCCTCTATCTTCCCCTGAGCGGAGAATGAACCTTAAGTAGAGACTGAGCGCTTTGTAATCTGCGTTAATGTGCTTGTAGGCATGGATTTGAATAGCGGCGAATGGAGCGGGCGACTGGAGATGAGATGCCCGCCAGATGCTGTGGCAGATGTGTGGCACAGCTCACTTGGGTGATTCCATAATTACATTTCGCATGCAGATACGAGCAGGCATTTCATGCTGCTTCAACGCAAGCCTCGGCCCCTCTGACTTCCCTCAGACTAATGCATAATATTGTGACAGAACCGAGTGTGATTTACTGATCATCCTATTGATTTATATTCCTCCAAACATCAGCTGCAGGCGGCAACAGATGTTTGTGGTCTGTTATCAATCCATGTTTTGATTGTGCGCTGTTTTTACTTGGATAAGATGTTTGGCTGGGTCAATCAGAGCTCGAGAGCGCGGTTAAGCTTGATTTGTGGTATGGAAATGTTGAATCTTAGGGTTAATGATGATTTGTGGTCGGATATGTGGCCTAGCAGATACAAACACTTTGAGTGATCAGTTTGAATTGGGCCTGCATCAATTTCTGATAACCTCATCCTTCTGTATATTTCCAAATATTTGTCCATCTTCCATAATAAAAGATTAAAGTTTTTGGTTATAATAATGATCAAAACCTGCGCCCCATTGAAAACAAAAGAAGTTGCTCTGTTCCATACAAGAAAGTGATGCCTGATTTTCATCATGATTTCCACAATGTAACAACACAAGTTTTGCAGATTTTAGAAATCTATTTTTATTCAACTAATAAAAATATAATTGAGAGTGTGTCACATCTGTGGTTCGGTTTATTTGGTCTGCACCAAGTGCAACACATGATACATTGTAGCATTTTTTCGCTGCTTTGGGGTCCTTTTTACACCACACTTATTGCATTAGTCCGAACCAAATGAAAAAAACCAAAATGCAATCATGCGACAAAATCCACATCACTTATTGGCCAAATGTTATTGAACATATTTCCTAAAATGCATTTCGATTGGTCAGAATTAACGCACGTAAACAAGTAAACAAACTGGCAGACACAAAATGTCGCTATTTACTATGGAAGGATGGCTGCGCTGGCTGATTGTATCCCTGGTCATATACTATATAGTTTGTATACATCACTTGAAGTGCGGCTGCTGCTGGTAAACAATGTTTTAATGCATTGCAAACGGTGAAGGCACATCGCAAGTCGCTTTAGGAGGCGGCGTGAATTAATTTATTTAATTAATTAATCATCCGGAAATATTATCAGGTAATGTTTTTCCCTCTCCCTCTCTGTTTAAAATGGTTGGTAAAGCACTGTCAACAAATATGTTTCCTCCACACCCCATAAGCATCGGACTACGGCAGCTGGATTAGTCCAAAAAGGTGCAGCACTTTTTGAGGTTGTGTCTCTTTTAGTTCAGATCGTGTTCTCACCACAAATGAACTGTTTTAAGGTTCGCTTTAAAGCATATCGAGACCACCTCTTTTTTGGTCTGCTTTTTGTGCGCACTCGAGTGCGATTGCTACATTCACACCTGCCTAAACGAACTGCACCAAAAGAAAAAACTAAATTTAGTGCAATTCAACCAAACTAAATAAGGCAGGTGTGAATACACCCAAATTGTAAATGTATCATAAATTAAATGCAAAAAGGTAAATATAAAAAAAAGTTAAAGGTAACTGGCTTATTTTTAAAAACTAACTAACTTATTATTTCATTGATTGAATTTGATTGACTTATTTGGATTGAACTGTAATCACCAAAAAACTTGCTGTTTGTAGCAAGTTAATTAGTGTTAACTAGTATTTACCATAATGTGCAGAACTTTTTTTCTGTCTTGGTCATGTATTGTCTTTCTAAACTCTATGGCACTAAAGTAATCTTAACACAAACCCAAACTGCTTAATGAAAAACAGTGGAGGAAAGAGTACAAAAAAGACAATACTCAGGTAAATGTACCATTATCTCTTGTAAACATTACTCAAAGTATGAGTAAAAAGTAGCACTTTTAGAAGACCCTTACTCAAGAGTATTGAGTAGTGAGTATTATGTTGTAAAAGGCTGAAGCATATACATGTATTTTGTACAGGGATGAGTAAACGTAACATTCTGTAGTGCAATTTGTTATTGTTTAAGGCCATTTGGCGATTTCAGTCATCCGGTAAATAATCTTCATCGTCTCTGGGTCAGTACGTGTAAAGATTTTGGATATCTTCTTATTTTGGAACACTTTTAATGATCCAGACAGTTTATAAAGTGCCCATGTCTTGAGGTTTTTAATTTCTTTGTGTGATTTAATTGGACAGGAATCACAGGAAACAGAATTTTTTATACTCAGCCAATCCCCATAGACAAGAAAAAATAAAGTAGTGACTGCCGGTTGAAGGAAAATAGTGAAGTAAAAGTACAGATACAGAACAAAAAAAGACTCCTGGGAAAGTAAAAGTACATTTTTAAAACTTCTTAATAAATTATAATTCCTGAGAAATCTGCTTTATTACAGTAATTGGAGTATTTGTGATTTGTTACTTTACACTACAGCTGCCATTTCTTGAAGCTGCATATCATGGTCTTCCAAAACACACAGACTAAGATAAACTACATAACATTGCAATCAGTGATGTTATCGTGCATAAATTAGCTGGCCCATTTCTGTTTCTGTAGGGCACTTACAAAAAGCCCTTTTGTTTTCACTTTGAAGTCCAAACACACAGGAATCTCCACAAACCAATCCAAATAGACTCCAGCAGCCGAGGCGATGATGAATACCGATCACAAGAGGTATTGACAAGCATTTGTTCTGCCTGCTACATCACAAAAAGACAGGTGTCTGTCTTAAACAGGCCTATTGACAGCTTTGTACCTCTGGCGATTGTCAGCCGTCTGAGTGACAAGGCATTATTGATAGATAGGATGTGCTGACGTGCCTTTAAGAAGCGGTTGAGAGATAAAACAAAGAAAGAATTTTAAACTAGAATGATCACCTGTATAGTATATGAGTAGCTTAGAACTATGGCACTTTCTTTTCTCTGGTATTTACTATAATAACAATATTGACAATATTCAAAAGTATCCACTGAGTGACAAAATAAATCCTGTATCTTTAGGAAAGCAACTTTTTTTTTTAATAAACACATTTAAAAAGGGCGTAATGTCTGTTTCATAGTTAGAGAGAGAGCCCTCACACATAAACTCCACATATGCATCACAGAAGTGAGTAGAAGTGAGTAGAAAGATGATAGAAACTCTTAAACTGACCAAATATGAAGGCAGTAAGCAGATTGTTGGTTCTTTAAGCCATCCTGGGTATTTTTATAAGAAAGTTACATAATGCAATGCTAATCAACATAGCATAATTTCAATGTTCATTCATTCATTCATTCATTCATTTTCTTTTCGGCTTAGTTCCTTTATCAATCTGGGGTCGCCACAGCGGAATGAACCACCAACTTATCCAGCACATGTTTTACGCAATGGATGCCCTTCCAACTGTAAGCAGGCAAAACTTTATCACATATGTGCTGCTATAACACATTTATTAATTGCACAGACCATATTTGTTATACAGCCCCCATAATACCACAGCTTGATTAAAGTGGCAGATTCCAGATTGTAGCCTTTATTTTTAATACTGCAGAATGACTAATTCATATTATGAAGAGAATTTTTATCAATATAGGGCTGCACGATTATTCGAATAAAGAGTATGATCCCTATCAGACCCCAATCTGAATGTCATTTCCGTCTAAATGTAATGATGTATTCGCAGCCGTGAAATGACACATAAGGTGACGCACTGTTTGTTTACTACTGAAAGGACACGTGTGCCCAGAAATGTCTACTTTAGTGATTAGAACCTGCATAGGCTGTAAATAACAGGTAATAAAGTTGCAATTAACGTTCAGTTTGTTGCACAGAGTGATTGTTTTAGAGCAGCGCGTGAACTATGATTTGCATCTATGTTTTTTTTTTTTTTTCTCAGAGTGACAGCAGCCATGACATGAACCGCACTCGGCAGTGAAAATAAAACCCGTGCACACATCATTCAATTGATCCTATCACATTTTACAGTTAAGATTATGACTAAACTTAGATTTGGTTTATTTTTAATAGTGAACGCAAAATGTTGTGCATGAAAATAAATGTTTAACAGTGTCAAAATAACTACTCTAACCTATATAATGTTGAACATAATGCAAGAGGGAATCTGATGACAAATGTCTGATTTTACCAGTAGAAAAAAAACGGTCTAATACTGTTGTCAATGACAGATTGCAAGAATATGTCTCAAACACAATAACTCAACTTTTGAATTGTGAATAGTTGTATTCTGGTGCATCACTTTACTGTACATTAACAACCAGGGGTCCGTTCTTCATGAGTGGATTACTCAGTTAGCTGGATTTGGTTATTGACGATTTGACACGATCCAGGATCGTTTCTTTCTTTAAAACTGATCCCAGAGTTGTTTTCATAGCAACAGTTCAGGTAGCTCAAACCTGCTAGGGAGCAGGTTCATTTCATATAAACAGGATTAGATCGGGTCAGTTCAAGCAATGATAATAATGAATGTATCAAATTCTTATAAGTAGTTATATACACTTGGGATAATAGTTAATATATTTTACACACACACACACATATATATAAATATATATATATATATATATATATATATATATATATATATATATATATATATATATATATATATGTGTGTGTGTGTGTGTGTGTGTGTGTGTGTGTGTGTGTGTGTGTGTGTGTGTGTGTGTGTGTGTGTGTAAAGTTAATAAAACTTATGCAATCTAAACTCCAGAATAAAAGTACAAAGACTGCCACCTGGTTGTTCAAAGAGAACATCTATTGATATGAACTTTTTAGATCGCTTTAGTACAATTTGTGTCTAATAGACATACACAATATGTGTCATGAACATGTTTTGACAGCTAATATGACGGTGATTTGATGCTTCACAAAAGTTGCATACACCTTTACCAATATCAAAGTGCTTTTGTAAACATCCAGTTAATCTTTACACTGATTAAGAAACTACTAAAAAACTACTAAAAAGCTACTAAAATACTACTATGGCTATATAGTAAAGAAAATCTGCTCTAACTGTAAAACTAAATAATTTGCCAAATACTCCTGACACATGAACGTGTAAAGCCTGCAGCCCACAACACAGGGTGAAAAGTTATTGAGTATTATATTTAACAAACCGTTACCTATGAACTTTATGTAATTTTGCTCACATGGAAAATTGAATATTAATCAGATGACGTCATTATGCTGCTGTGCCGACAGACAATTGTTGCATTGCTGATCATGATTTCAGGGATCGACAGATCTGTACTTCACAACACACGCAGCGATCTCAGATCAGTTCATTCAGACATTTTAATCTGATTCGCGAATTTGTTTGAAGAACCAAGTTAGCTAGAGATCAGTTATCAAGATTAAAAGATCCAGGATCTGCCAAATTATCCTAGAACATTTAAGCGAGGTACGAAGAACGAACTCCAGGACAAATTTAAAGTCTATTCAAGTCCATCATTCAAAGTCTGTACAAAACATAGCATTTTAACCAACAGTAGACCTACACATAGGCCTAATATTATTATTGTTGTTTTACCATGTTTGGAAAATAAAAATAACAATATCCTGCTCATATTAACATTTATTTTCTTTATTTTACATCTACAGAATCATGAGAAACCGTGATCTTGAGATTAAGCAAAAAATAAATAAAATATCGTGATTTTCATTTTAGCCAGAATCGTGCAGCCTTAATACATCACAAACTTTGGACCCATTCCTAACACAGAGTAGCAGACTTCAGAAAGTGACCATCTATTGACCTGTGTGTCTGCCTGGTCATGACACCAGTGGATTACTAATGGTCAGGATACATGAGTTGGCTGAGGTGTTTGCCCTGACATAACAAGAAATAAAGATGATGCTAATGGGTGGTGGAGGGATGTGTCAGCTGTGGCCCACACAGAGTGACCCCAGGGCCCAACGTTGACCCCGGGCTCTGGCAGGGTAGACAGGTACAGCTCACCGTGAGGCTGTGCCCCTGCCTGGCTCTGCTCAGAGAATCAATCAGGCCAGCTGTCAGAGACTAACCTAAGCAGACAGCACGGCTATGGAATGCTGGAGAGGGACGCTCCCATCGGGACACCACACGCATTACTACCAATACTGAGAACCAGCCTAACTTAAAAAAAAAAAAAAAACTATAATACATATCTCCATTTTCTGGGTAAAAATGCCATTTGAATGTCAAAGTAGTGAAAATGAATCTATATAAGTTTTTCTCTGCTGGTGAAAACAATAGATGCCCACTTCACATTACTAGTTATTGCTGTTTATACAAAAAGTTGAAGGTATGACTTTAGTACTTAAAAGCTGATTCTGTGCATTGTCATACTGGTGTGCATCTCTTGAACATTAAAATTTGCTGTTTAATTGATAACTAGTTAGCATAACTATGACCCACATCTTTCAATTGAACTACACTGGTTAAAACTTTCTTTAGTGGCATCATTTAAGCAGTGGTGTGAAAGCTTCTGATTATAAAGTTTGACATTTAAATTATGTCAGATTATTGTTGTCAAAAATTAGCACCTAATATACCTTTTGAGTAAAAGATTCAAGGACTCTTCAAAGAGTCACTTCTGGTGACACAGTGGCTCAGTAGTTAGCACTGCCACCTCACAGCAAGAAGATCGCTGGTTTTAGTCCCGACTGAGCCAGTTGGCATTTTTGTGTGGAGTTTACATGTTCTCCCAATGTTTGGTAGGTTTCCTCAGGGTGTTCCAGTTTCCACCACAGTCCAAAGACATGGTACAGGTAAATTGAAAAAACTAAATTGGCCGTAGTGTATGTGTGTGAATGAGTGTGTATAGATGTTTCTCAGTACTGGGTTGCAGCTGGAAGATCCTCTGCTGTGTAAAACATACACTGAAATAAATTATTCAGAGATGATTCCTTGGATTTTGCTTTTTTTTTTTTTTTTTGTTAAATGGTTGTAAACAATTTATTTGTGTTGAATTTCAAAAAACAAATTAAGTTGAACATTAATAAACTTTATTTGTTTGTTTAAATTCAACACAAACAAATTGTTTGCAACAGTTCTGCATGCAACACTTTTTTCAGTGAAGCTGGCAGTTCATTCGGCTGAGACGACCCCTGATGAATAAAGAGACTAAGCCATAGGAAAATTAATGGAAGAGTACCTTCTCATTGTATTATGTATAAATGTACTGTTTAACAAGCGATATTGCATCTTTGTGTTATCATACAATGTCATTAACAATCATCAAAGTTCAATTCCAATACTCAAGAACTCTAATATTAAGAATGCATGAAAGAACCTGAAGGTGCTTTTGATATTAAGGGTGCATCGAGTCAATTGTGGCTAATTAAAGAAGAGGGAAGCACAGCACTTTCACTATTTACAATTATTTATAGTTCAGATATATCGCAAGAGTTTCCCATTTCAACCACATAAAAATAAGACAATATTAAAGTTAGTTTTATTTGTATTGCGTAAAGTAACAATATTTTCATATGTATTATATAGATTGAAACAGGAAAAAATATGTTTTTAAATGTTGTAATGTAATTTTTTTTTTTGCAGTTGTTAAAATGTGTGAAGGTCATGTGACCAACAGAAAGATCGTAAAATCTAATTTCTCATATGATGCTTTCTGTGTTCTCGCATCGTCTAAAGTTCATTCTTCCAAAGTACCATGGCAAGGTAACCTCTATGAGAATGCAGCTTTTCTTGGAATTGAGTTACAACTGTTCACTTGAACAATGCCATTGTAAATCAGCCATTTTAAACAAATTATTTTAATCTCTGAAAGGCCCGTCCTCAAGAGGTTCTGATTGGTCAGCTAACATAATGTGCTGTGATTTATTGCTCCACGTCACCAGGAAAAGCGCCACGCCCCTACGAGCATGCGATTTTGTCAGAATAGCTGTTAGCCCTATCAGTGTGTGCCTGAATCAGAAAGAAAATGACACTGAGGATACAGCTGAACCTCATGCCTGCTCTCTAAAATTACATTTGACAAGTGTCTTTCACATATATTCGGAATGAGCATGTGTAAGTAATATAAAACGTTCACATACTGTATCTTTTGAGAGTTTGTTATTTGAGAACTGAGATACTGTAGCTCTGGTGAAGATTGAGGGTGTTTACAGCAGTTTGGAAGCCCAAATACAGAAAAAAGTAGAAGCTCTGTGGAAATAGCAGCGTTTGGAAGCCATTTAAGCAATCTGCTACATTACAACGCCTCTGGCCACACCTCTTTGCTGCGCAGGGTGTGTGCGTGTGGTGGATGCAAGTTACTTGAATCATTTGTGATCTCACTAAGCTGGATGAATTTTTTGTAGTGCCCAAAGTTCGTTCGCTGTAGGCTTTGCCAAGCTCACTCTGTAAAAGCCAATGTCTCCCTTTGCATTGAACTTTGAGTGTATTACATTCAGAAATGTTGTTCATGTTCACACAGCTACATTACACATCAACTATGATATGATATCGTAGTGGACCACCCCTTTAAATTATAAATTAAATACCAAAATATATTTTTGTCAATAAAGCACAGCCCTTTTTATAATTTTAATGTTTTTTTTGCAACATTTTTTTAGGTCAAACAAAATAAAAAACAAGTTAAAAGCTAAAAATCATTAGACATTATACATTTAACAGCCAAACAATACATACATATGCTTATCTGTCAGTCCGCTGTTCTTGACTGTTTGGTACTATTTTGTTATTAAGCAGTAACTAGGATATTATTGGCTGCATCCAGCCGTTTTTCTTTCTGCAAGTTTTACATATAAAGAGTCAGTTTCATCAATAATTATTAATAAAAAAAAATCAATGTTTTGTGTCTTACAGTATAATATGGTTTTGTCGCAAGCTGCCATGTAATAAGCGAGATAATGTACATTCAGCCAGTTGTTTTTCCACAAAAAAAACCTTCAGTTTTATACAACAGCCTTCTGCTTTGTGTCAGGTTGCTGATAAGCCTGTCTAAAAAGTTTGTGCATGAAGCTAATATAAAATAATTTTACATCTTTAAACCAGCTGTTCTAGCAATGTGATTGTTGATATAAATTTGGTTAAAATACAAATAATAAATGGTCTATACATTTCTTTACAGAGAATGTCAAAAAAGCACCTCGGCTAATCCATTGGACCACACTAGCATGTATGTTTTCCCTTCCTCTCTGTCTTTAGCATCGAAGGCTCTATGACCTTCTCTTCTCTGGCTCATGAAGCACACACACGCGCACATACACAAACACTGACACGTCCTGCCTAAGTCCGTGTCTTGCATCACCTCAGGAAACTTGTGGCTAATTTCATTATTTTTGGGGGGGGGGAAGCAAAGAGAGAATGCAAATGAATGCAGACAGCTGGTGCCTTCCTGGTGGCGAGGAGTGATGGAGGGCCCCAAGGCCTCGCTCATCAGCCCCTCGTCCTGCTTCCTCTTTTCAGACAGAAGCCCACCGGGGAGAAGGCGGGGAGGCCGCTCCGACAGCGGGACCAGATGGTCCGAGAGGTAAAATGCACGGCTCATTCAGTTAGCGCGACGCTATCGGTCACCTGGGCGACGGTGCTAATGCCTGCGCAGCCTACGGGCGTCCAATGAGCTTGAGGTGCGCTGTTTCTCTGCCGGAACCCCTTGTGAGGAGAGATGGGCCTTCCAGTCAATCACACACACTCTCTCACATACATGTACAGAGAGCACGAGTTTATCGTGGCTGCTGCCTTCTGGTCTTTGACCTGGCTCCATTTGTTTAGAAAGCTCAAGCAGCTGTGCAGGGTTACTGGGTATAAAGATAAATGTAGATCTTTATGCATATGCACATTTATGTATTAATGTCCAGTGCTTGCAAACTGCCCAACTCAGCTTTAGAGGTTTCACTTTGAAGTAAAAAAGGGAAATATTACAATTTAAATGTGTTTTAAATAAGACATTTTCCTAGAGATGGGTTGCAGCTGGAAGGGCATCCGCTGCATAAAACATATGCTGAATGAGTTGGCGGTTCATTCTGCTGTGACAACATCGGATTAATAAAGGGTCTAAGCCGAAAATAAAATGAATGAATGAATAAGACATATTTAAATATTTTTGAATTTATGTAAAAAATTTAAGTTATTTTATTTATGCTGCCAATTTACGCTTGATAAGAAAATTGTAAGAATACTTGAATAAAAAATAATATACAAATAAGCAATGAATAAACAAGTATTATTATATTATATCATATTATATTATGTTACTATATTTATTATATTAATATATTATATTTTCATTCATTCATTTTCTTTTCGGCTTAGTCCCATTATTAATCTGGGGTCATTATCAAGCATGATTTTACACAGTGGATGCCCTTCCAGCTGCATCCCATCTCTGGGAAAAATCCACACACACTCATTCACTACGGACAATTTCGCCTACTCAATTCACCTGTACCGCATGTTTTTGGACTGTGGGGTAAACCAAATCACCCGGAGGAAATCCCATGTGAACGCGGGGAGAACATGCAAACTCCACACAGAACTGACCCAGCCGAGGCTCGAACCAGCGACTTTCTTGCTGTGAGGCGACAGCACTACCTACTGCGTACCGCGTCGCCTATATTATATTATATTATATTATATTATATTATATTATATTATATTATATTATATTATATTATATTATTATATATATATATAGCCTCCCTTTGATTTTTTTTCTTCTTTTTTAAATATTTCCCAAATGATGTTTAACAGAGCAAAGAATTTTTCACAGTATGTCGGATAACATTTTTCACTGTCTAATAACACCACCGTTATACAATAGCTTGCCTAATTACCCTAATTAGCCTAGTTAAACCTTTAAATGTCACTTTAAGCTTTATAGAAGTGTCTTGAAAAATATCTTGCCAAATATTATTTACTGTCATCATGGCAAAGATAAAATAAATCAGTTATTAGAAATTTTGAAATGAGTTATTAAAATTATTATGTTTAGAAATATGTTTAGAAACATACATACATACTTGATCCTTGAACAATAGCTTTGCAATAACAAAAGCAAATGTACTTAATTAAAAATACATTAACAGAACAGTTGAATGTTTACATAAAAGATTACTAATAACTTAATTATCTCTGTATCGCTCACTGGTGACTGTATCTCTCACTGCTGACTACTAACAAAAAAACAACCCAAAATAATATAACCAGCCTGATCTCACAAGGAAACTTAACTATTTTATGTTT
The DNA here is from genome assembly GCF_052040795.2 of Danio rerio. Classification (NCBI taxonomy): domain Eukaryota; kingdom Metazoa; phylum Chordata; class Actinopteri; order Cypriniformes; family Danionidae; genus Danio; species Danio rerio. The sequence continues at coordinate 31,670,004 of NC_141037.1, forward strand.
TGTCAGTTTATTGGCTAATTCGTACGAATTTGTACAAGTTCAGTTGTACAAAACTGTATGATTTTAGAAAGGAGACGTTGCACCCAACCCCTAAACCCCACTGTCATTAATGAGCAAATCATACTAAATAACATGAGTGAGATTGTTAGAAATCATATGAATTAGCCACTAAATCAAAAAGTTATGAATAGCCATGAGATCGTGTTGAATAACGCTTTAAAGAACTATGGTATTATCATGCTTTTTAGAAATACACCTTGGTAACAACATTGTATCTGTGAAGTACTGGAGCACTTGAGTACCAAATAAATATGACAAATATAGCAAACGATTAGAGTAATTTTGTTCCAAGCTATTACTGATTGATCACTGCATGTATCATGGTTCTTGGATACTTTCAGTGCTATTCTACAAACAAAAAACTAACTTTGTCAAATAAATGTACTGATCAGATTCCAGCTTGATGACCTTGTCTTAAAAAGCTTTGACCAGCAGTCTATATAATCATCCTGCTACCCCAGAGACATGAGCTGTGTCTTCATCTATTTGACCCTTGACCGCTGATTAATTAACATATTCCTATTCCCCACCTTATTTTAGACATGAGCATAAGTGATGTCTCCAGGCTGTCCGTGCAGCGATATGAGATGGGACTCGGCTGTCAGGTGTCACACAGCGAAGGGCTAAAAGGCCGCTTCCTCGGTGCCCGTCTACCGGCCTGCCACTGAGAGAGTTGTCAAGTCGTCTCCCTCTCGCTCCGCTGTTTGACATCTGCCAGCCAGAACCAAACTCCCCAGCCTCCCCATCCAAACAACACTCCATTTACAAACACATCTCTCATCAACATTTAGATATAGCCATCATGTACTGGTCCAGGTCTGTCAGGCAACATATGGGCATGAAAACATCGCCTATGTGAGCGAGATGGAGAGAAATGAAGAAAGGAGGGGTTGTCTGAGTCAGATGTAGGGGTCAGGTGGATTGGATAAAAAAAGTGGGGGTGGGTTGATGGGTTGTGCTAGAAGAAATCATGATATTTAAAGCTGAAAGTGAGGATGAAGTGAATTCAACTCTTTAAGAGCTGCTTCTCTGTTGTTGAAATCAATCAACATTTCTCTCATTTCACTTGAAGTAGTTTCTGAAATCAGTTTATTTTAACAATGAAAACATGCCTATGACATATAAGAGATAGTTATTTAAATTTTAGTTTAAGTTCAACTAAAATAAAAACTCAGTTCTGATCATACCTTCACTATATGAGACTTAGTGCTTAAATCATTTTCATGTGAAACTTAAAATAAGTAACCAATTGTAATTGAAAACACTGATCATTTGTGATTTATGACAACAGCGGTGTGTGTCGTTCTGACCACCGGTGTAGTGAACTCATCAAGTGTTAATAAACAGCCACAGACTGAACTGTGAAGGCGGAGTTGGTTTATCTCTGTTTTCAGAGTTATTTCATTTTACTTTGTTATAAACAACAGGTATGTGCAGGGGGGGGGGGGGGGGGGGGGGTTTGGGTGCTTGAGCACCTGCCCTTTATTTCTCTCAGAGAGAAAGTTCATCCTTAAAATGAAAGTGCCCTCTACTTTGTGCACCGATGCCCTATTGACAACACCCCCCGAGGTTCTTCAGCTTCGGATCAACCCGTGCCCCAATCATGAACCAGGTTGGTTAACTAGCACCAGTTTTGCCTTTAAAATTTGCCTTTCTGTGGTAAAGTATTTGCCCTGTATGCATTTCCACTATGCTGCTGAGGAGTAGTTGAGGTTTTGCAGCACAGAATGATGACGCATGTCACTCAAAGGTTATGTAAAAGACACATGAAATCCTACAACACCGTTTACACTGCGGTCGCATTGCAAAACATCAGATCTGTGTCCGATGGATGTATTACTACATATGACAGTGGCACAATACTGAATTAAAAGATCAGATCGTATGCGGTTTGGCATCTGAGTCACATGTGGGCAAAAAAATATCTCACCCTCATGTTGTTCCAAACTTTCAAGGCTTTTGTTCATCTTCTAAACACAATTGAAAATATTTTGTTAAAATGTAAGAGATTTCTGTCCTTCTATTTTGATGCTTTAAAATGTTCGTAAATTTTTTTTTTAAATGGATCAATTTAAATCAAGCTGTTTAATCCAGTTGGTTTGATTGCTTTATCAGAGTAAAATATTTTACAATGGAACTGCAATTTCATAGATGTTTTAAAAGATCTTCTTCTGTGTTTCAAAGAATGTTTATAAAAAAATTTGGTATAAGTTTGGGTGCAAGTGAGAAAATTATGACAGAATTTTCATTTTGGAACGTACCATGTATGAAATCAATATTTAATTCTGAACCAATTGTTGGTTATGCTTTTAATATAATGAATTTCAAAATTTAGAATAGGTTATCTATTCCAAATCTTCTCAAGTCATACAATAGAAATGTTTGTGAAACGTAATTAAATGTGACTAATATGACACTGTACTGTATAACTTGACAAATGTTTGTTTCGGTATGTTTTTGGGTATATATAAAAAAAGCAACTTCTGAATCAATACATCTTTGTTTATAATCAGGTTTTGGCAATTATCAATTTCATTCAGTTCACAAAACAGGTCTAAATAACGTTAGGGGTCAGAGGAATTTGGTTCACAATGCCACGTATATGTATAGGTTAAGGCATTTTATCTTTCCATCTAAAATTGTGAAATAAATTTGCACCATTTACATACAGCATGAAAGTAAAAGGAACAGGAGTAAATGATACAGCTTTATTTCTTTACTAACAGATGAAAACCAAGTAAATGCTGTGGTTTTATATTAGAATCAGGACTGTTCAAGAAAACACTGACCAAACGTGTCATTCCAAACACAAACGTTTACTTTCTGTCTGAATAGTGCGCTATAACGACACATCCCATTCAGTTCAAGAATTATGTGACAGTAGGCATGGAAAAGGCTGTCTGTTTACACCTGTATTTAGTTTTGACCCCCAGTTATCATTCATTCATTCATTTTCTTGTCAGCTTAGTCCCTTTATTAATCCGGAGTTGGCACAGCGGAATGAACCGCCAACATATCGAGCACATTTTATTACCATTCCAGCCGCAACCCATCTCTGGAAAAACATCCACACACACACTTATTCATACACACATTCATACACTATGGACAATTTAGCATACCCAATTCACCTGTACCACATGTCTTTGGACTGTGGGGGAAACCGGAGCACCCGGAGGAAACCCACGCAAGCACAGGGAGAACATGCAAACTCCACACAGAAACGCCAACTGAGCTGAGCGGAGGTTCAAACCAGTGACCCAGCGACCTTCTTGCTGTGTGGCGACAGCACTACCTACTGCGCCACTGCGTCGCCCCCCCATATCAGATTAAAAAAAATGTATCTTAACAGCAAGAGTAAACAGACCCAATAATTTTTTCATATGGTTGAACAGCTAAGTGAATTCAAACCGAATCTCAATTTCTTAGTTTTTTCTGAAACAAAGATACTATATGAACAATTCATTTGTTAAATTTTCTTTTATTAACTTTTGCATTGTTTTAGATGTTTGTAATCATCATTCTACATGGCTTCTTTTGATATTCACGGAAGAAAAAAGCTTTGTAACAACATGAAAATGGCTGAATTCATTTTTTAAAATGCAGTCTAGGTAGGGAGCTCACTAGGTGCAGAAAGAAAGTGCATGCATTCCTTGGGAGTTTTCAGGAGTGAGAGAGGGAGAATAGAGTGGATTAGCTCTGAGATTCACTCGAGTACTGCCGCAGGACCTCCGGCAGCCTTCTGATCTATCAAAAACTGATGGAAAGACACAGTTCAATTTGTCCCACTTTCATAAAAGATAATTAACCTGTCAGTCTTCGCACCATAACAGCTTCATTAGATTGGCAGTGGGGCACAGAGCAGTTCAGGTGGAGCTGAAAAGGATGTGTCCCAATCTGAGCCCCCTCTTCCCCTCGCTAAGTATGTGTCAAAATATCAATGTAACACAGACATGTGTTGGAAATAAACACAAGTGACACCGTACAGTAATGGCTTATGTAAAACAGCGAGCGTGTATTGAAGCAAGAGCTTGACGCAGGGTAATGCAACATGGAAATGCATGAATGGCATGAGGAGAAATCAATTTTGTACCGCTGGAGAGTGAAGTAGTTTTGAAAGGCCTTATGGTGCGAATAATGCAACGCTGTCTAAAATGAGGGTCAAGGGTTCAGTCTATTGTCGTTGCTCCATAATCATATAAATGATGAGACTTCAAATAGTGATGTTCCGGAAGGGCTGATCATAAAGAGTCAGTCATCCTTTCAGAAATCCTCACAGGACCGTGCCATTGAGCCTATTGGCCCACTCATATTCCTGACCACACTTTTGAACTACTAATCTGTAACACACAATTTCAGTATTCTTTGCATAGGTTAACCTCTTTTTAAAAGAGATATGGTTTACACAACACCACATCTATGCATAAATGTAACTACACTACAGTTTAAGTAGTCAGTTCTTTCCCAGGTTGAGCAGAAGGCTTTAGTTATTCTGATTTTGCAGTTGGCTAAAATGCTGAGTTATACAAATGCTAACTTACACAAAAATTGATAATGACTTCAATTGTTTTACTTTTAATTGTTTGAATTGAGTATACAGTAGCAGGCATTACCATGAAAGCTTTTGTGGTCATGATCATCTACTGCTTTCATTTGATTTCCACTCCTAGAAGTGTTCTCTAATCATTGTTTATATTGTCAACTAAATCTTAATTATCCCATCTCAGAAAAGTCAATTTTTCCATTCAAAATTTCAGTATCAAGATGACATACATTTGCACTCTTTAAGGCATAACTTAAACACACACAAAAAACACACATACAGTAGCTGCTTACGAATAAAGATTACAAGCCAAGACTCAAACAAACCCCTGTATGTAATTTAAAGATTTAATGACACAAATCTTTTATCACATAGCACGTTCAGTCAGTATTGAAGCAATACCTCCACAGCAAATTCATCAGTGTTAAACTCTCTGTGTTAAAGCGTTTCAGAGTAAAGTGCTGACATTATAGAGATATAATTTGAGAGTTATATTTTGATAACACAATCAGAGTTCGAAGCTACAACTAACCAACACTTAATGGTGTTATTTTCAACATCTGGGAATACATTTGATCAAAAATCTAAATGGAAAATGAAAGTCATGCCATTTTTAAAGTTCTTTTACGTCTTTAAAAGTGTTCATTTGTAAAAAGTGTAAATGTTCTAGTGCTGGCTGTCATGTGTTAACATGTTCCGATGATAAAAAAGATAAATAACAATCGTTTTTGTTTATTTTTTCTATCATTCTTCTGTAGGTTGTTTTAACATCAACCACGCGCATTGTAATTTTTGCGAGGTAGACAAGAGTTCAGAGTTAAATTGTCCCTGTTAAGATGTTGAACTTTCATTCTTTACACTACACTGCAAAACCTAAAAAGGTTAGGTAACTCAAACCGTTTGAGGAAACCGATTGCAACAAAACATTTAAGTTCAAAGACTAATCCTAATGAGTACTGTGAAATTACTCCATTTAAGTTCAAGTAATGAGGTATTTAAGTAATTCATTACCTTCAACACTGAGTTCAAAACTCCTTTCAAACAAGTAGAATTAAGAACTTTGAGCACAGTAAAAGCCAATAAATGAAGAGAACCTAAACCAACTGGGTATTGTAAAACTCAACAAATCAACTCCGTAAAAACCATTTGAGGAAACCGATTGCAACGAACAATTTAAGTTAAAAAACTAGTCTATATGAGTACTGTGAACTTACTCCATTTAAGTTCAAGTAATGAGGCATAGTGTAGATCAGAGTTATTTTTTAACTCGATACAGTGTAAATATATAACTTGTGTATAGTGTTGTACAGGTAACTCTCTTAAGAGTGTTGTTTTAACTCTGAAAATATTGGGACAATATGTTCACTCATTCTGGGTGGATTTTTTGCAGTGTATCTGCATTCATTAAATATAAAATATATCGCATATATTTACATTCTAACTTTCAAACAAGTGAAGAGTTAATGCGTTAAGCTGAGGCCACAAGTTAAGCAAAGTCTTTGTGTATGAAATATGCCCCCCTGGACCAGATACTTCTAATGAACTATTCAAAATAGCACACAATTAATGAGCACATTAAGCTGTGATGTTTTAACAGATGCAGCCTCCTTAATTACCAGGGGACCCGATGGTTCCTGCTCCTTTCTCTTTTTAATACACCCACGTCCACATGTTCATCTGTTCCCCCATAAACACAAACAGTGTTTATATGTGCAGCCAGAAGACCAGGTGCGAGACCCCTCACTCAGCGTCCAAAATGTAGTGACCCGAGGTGACCAAAAAAAAAGGACCACATCACTGACCCCAGTCCCAACAGGCAGCTCTTCTGATGGAATGAATATTCAAACATCTTCGGTTGAAGGTGAAGGGGGCTTGTTGAAGACATCTCTTCCAACAGATGGACCACAAGGACCCATCTGCTGGTGAGGCAAGTAAATGCTCAATGATGCATCGCAAAACGATTTAGCTTTCAAGGATCCGCGGCAAGTAGTTAGTAATGATGGCATCTGCACCAAGTGCAAACACTCTATTTTAGATATGATCTATCGCCTCGTCGAACTAGAAGCCTTGTCTTAAAGAGACAGCATCTCATTTGCAGGGCTTCATTTTCACGCCACAGCACGAGTCAAAAGCTCGGTTCTCCTTTATAAACGCCTTCAAAGTTATCAGCGCCGCCACATGAGTGTGCCTTCATCCCACAATGAGCAGAGCATGATGCATTTAACATTTGTCATATGATCACGCTCATTTGCTTCCATTGATTCTTATCTGCCAGTGGCTCAAAGAGCGCAATAATTGTATCTTTGAAAATTTCCCACTTTAGTTTCCTATTCCAGGGGCTAAAGATGTTTCCACCTAATATATTCAGATTGGCTCCCATCCAGGCGGTTTATTATCATGATAATTTGCTTATTAAGTGCAATCTTGTTTTGTTCAAATAAAGTGATAATTAGATATTCAGCATTAATTCCATGAAATATTATCTCTGATATGATGTTTGAGGGATTTATTTTTATCTCTTTCCCACTGAGTAGACTTAGATAAATGTATTAGTAAACTCTCCACTTCAGGCTGAGATTGTTTGATGCTTATGGGAGTTGTTAGAAAAGCTCAACACAAATTATGTCTTAAACACCTGTGACCATTATTACACAACAGATAAATAGGCAATAATTGATCACAGGCTACTGAATAAATAGAAAATATTTCACACACATGCTAGTGACGAGCATAATGTGATGTGGAGAATTATTTTCTAATAATTATTCATTATTCTAATGAGAGTAGTTTAATAGTTATTAATTATTCCAGTCATAGTATGATTACACAGGGCTGGGTGATTGGGCTTAAAATCAAAAATTAATTGCACATTTTAACTTGATTACAATTTATTGAACGATTATTTTATATATTTATTTTATGGTTTTGCAATAGTTCACTGACAAGTTTTGTACAATAAATATGCTCACATATTACAAGTGAGAGATTTGTGAATGTAAGGTGCAATACTTGATTTTAAAATAATTGAAGTAAACACATACTATCCACTATCTATCAATATTTACAGATCATCAAGACTGAACAACTGAAATTACACCATCATCACTGCTACCAAACCAACCAATCACAAATCTTGTGCTACACGTAGATGTCACATGTAAGTCATTTTTTAAGAGGTGTGTGGGTATGCGAAGGCTGCACCGAACTGTACACGTGCCCTTGGCAGAAGTATAATATTATAATAATAAGTATAAATCATAATATGTTAAGTATAATTCAGCCTTAATAAAAGCGGTGACCAAACACTGTGAGGAAAGTAATTGACTAGCAAATATTTGATTAATTATGGGTTCTGAAAGATAAGGATTACTTTTTCAATTAATCGCACATCCCTGATAACAACATCTAAAGATATAGCTGTTTCAATTCAAGACATTCACTAGTCTCACTTTTATAATACAATTTTTTTACGCATCTAATTTCTCTTACCATTACAGGTATGAAGAAAAACTGTTTTAAAAAATGAGAGCTAAGTCTCTTAACAAGAGTAACAACAATAAAATAAAATATTTGTCAGCTGTCAAAAAAATTCTATAAATAAACACAGACAACACTAAACATTCAGTCCTTTTAACTCTTACTGTTAAATTGACCAAAACATGGCCCTTAGCTTTGTTTGTATTTTTATGATACTTGAGCATTTAATAAACAACAGTAAACAAACAGAATTACACTGCGAAAAAGAGTAAAGATATGCATCATTATATATCAAAACATGAAACTTTTCAAAGTAGTGACAATGCATATAATATATTGTCATTGACTAATTTCTGAATTAATTCTTATGCAAGTGCAATTGTCTGGCAAATGTCACTTTTTTTCAGTGCCACAGCCATTGAGCACATGACATCCAGTTAATTTCCCCACACTATTAACATACTTAAATATTTTTAAGCAGATTTCACGATTAACTTTAAGAACAACTGATTTCTATAGCTGCATCCCAGTTGCATAACAACAGGGCGAGTCAGAAACAATATAATATAATATAATATAATATAATATAATATAATATAATATAAAAAATATATTATATAATATAATAAAATAAAATATTATATATATATATATATATATATATATATATATATATATATATATATATATATATATATATATATATATATATATATATATATATATATATATATATATATATATATATATAATCCTTACTGCTGAGCCCTGAATAGCACAGCAAGGTCCCCCTTGCACCATATCTAGGCTGGCTGCATATAGTCTAGTTATGTAAGCGTCAGAAGATTGAGATATGCTCCGTCCTCAAGTTGTGCTTTTCATATCCTGTCCGATGAGTGCGTCCCACCGGAGTGCATATCTCTGTCTCTGTGCCTGTGTGTGGGCTTACATTACATTACGCCGTCTCTGTAGAACAGCGCACTACAGCTTGTTTGCCCTTGTCTTTTTCGTCCTGCTTACCTATCCCTCCCAAAAGAAAGAGGTCTCAGTGTGTGTATGTATGTGTGTGTAAGGAAAGAGGCAGCGATGATCATTTGCTGCCAAAGTAAAGTGTTTGCAAACGAGCGTGGTGCAGAGGTGCGGCGCGCTCAAGGGCACATTTGTATAAAACTAATGATAGCATGTAAATGGACAAAATTTCTATCTGAGGAAAGAGGCATCCACCCCCTTGGCGCACCATCGTGTTGATGGAGTGCAGAATCTCATTACGGATCTAATACAATAACTGCCGTGTCGATCCGGAGAGGCGACAGAGAAACAAGATTAGCCTTATTACTTTATTATGTGCTGTGCGGCATGGCTCAGAGTGGACAATTGCATTAAAGCACAGATGAGATCACGTAGAGGGAATTGCTCCCCCTCCGCTCCGCCCCCTGAAACGATTTAATTGATTCCACATAAAATTAGCGGGGACAGATTTGGAATTCCTGCTGTTGCCACTTAGTAAACTCGCGACTTCTTTGGCCGTGTCTGGCCAAGTGTTGTTTTGCTGTTCTGGGCAGTGGTGAGGACAAAGGGGAGGGCGTTTGTCACTGTCTGAGAGGTCTCAGGGTGGAAGGGTTAATGACTCTAACCCCTGTTGTGCCGTTTATTTTGTGTCGTGCTACTTGGCGATCTACTCCAATACTCATTATGGTGTATCTAAGTTGGCATGAAATGAAAATTTGCCTTATCTAGTTTCTAAGTGCTTGTATAAAACTTATTGTGAACAAATAAGTTTTTTAACCTCATTTAGTTGTCATAACTTGATCTTGTGGGTGACGCAATGGTGCAGTGGATAGCGATGTCGCCTCACAGCAAGAAGGTCGCTGGTTCGAGTCTCGCCTGGGTCAGTTCTGTTCGCGTTCCCTCTGGGTGCTTCGGTTTCCCCCACAGACCAAAGACATGCAGTACAGGTGAATTGCGTAGGCTAAATTGTCCGTAGTGTATGAGAGGGTATGGGTATTTCCCAGTGATGGGTTGTGGCTGAAAGGGCATCTGCTGTGTAAAACATGAGCTGAATAAGTTGGCGATTTATTTCCCTATGGCGACCTCTGATTAGAGAATAAGTCAAAAAGAAAATAAATTAATGAACTTGATCTTTTAGTGTGAACTTTCCTCTAATGATATGGCAGTGTCGAATTCAACCACTAAATCATTCGAGTAGGCCTGAGCTGAACTCGACACATAATGTATAGCAATTGCACTTGAAGACACCTCAAGTGATCAGAGTACAGGTCCTGTCTCAGGCACCTATTACAATTCAGCATCCCTCTCTTTTCCAGTTTTTACGTGGATGCAAACATGATTTTCTACATCCATTTCATTGTGGCTTTAAAAACTCTAAGTAAAGTGTCACTGGCTCTTCGTCTTTTCATTCTGTATAATGACAAGTATATGTTTGGATGATGCTTAATGGTTTTCAAACCAATAGTTTTGTATGCATTCTAATTTACCCATTATCAAGTTGTCGACCTTGGTAGTTATTCTTTCCATTTCATTTACTAGCAAGTGTTAGAAAAATGACAATACACAAGTAATCTTTAAAAGATTAGTATTCCAAATGGAAATCCTTGAATTTCATAATCCTTAATAAAAATACAGCTGTTGATTGCAACATAGGTTCATTCAGAAAACATAGCCCTATATACGTTTCTGGCTGCATTTCATTTTTTTTAAACGAACGCTACAGGGCGGTATAACGTTGTTCCTTTTTCCTGCTTAACAGCTGACCCCTTACCTCGGTATGAAAGCAGGTGAGACAAAAACAGATTCCAAAAAAATAAATAAGTAAATAACAGGGTGAGGCATCACAGTGGCACAGCGGGTAGCTTGTTCGCCTCACAGCAAGAAGGTCGCTGGTTTGAGCCTCAGCTGGGTCAGTTGGTGTTTCTGTGTGAAGTTTGCATGTTCTCCCTGTGTTTACGTGGGTTTCCTTCGGGTGCTCCAGTTTCCCCCATAGTCCAAACACATGCAGTACAGGTGAATTGGGTAAGCTAAATTGTCCATAGTGTATGTGTGTGAATTAGTGTGTATGGATGTTTCCCAGAGATGGGTTGCAGCTGGAAGGGCATTTGCTTTGTAAAAAAATGCTGGATGAGTTGGCGGTTCATTCCACTGTGGCGACCCTGGATTAATAAGGGGACTAAGCCGAAAAGAAAAATAATGAATGAATGAATGAATAACAGGGTAAGAATGTGGTAAAATGTAAAAACGTGGTAAAAATCAGACAAGGGCTTTTCTTTTTCTGGATTGCTTTTGAAAATTGTTGGTTGGGTTTAGGGAAGTGGGTGGGTGGATCAATCAATAAAATTGGTTGGGTTTAGCAAATAAGGAGGGTGGTCATGCGATTGGTCAGTTAGTCAGTCAAACAGTCAGTCAACAGCGGCCTCTGGTGGGTCTATGCGAGAACAGCATGGCACTTGTGCAAAAAAAATTGAGATTTCAAAAAGCGTACACAGCACCCTCGCGTGAATTCGCAAAAACAAAAATTGCAACAAAAAAAAAAAAATGTACCCCCTGAGATGTATTTTGCAGTGTCCAGAAATGTATGTAGATGTACGTTTTCAGAATGAGCCTGGGTTGTGTTTTGTGTTTGTTGTTAGCTCATATCAGCTTAAATATATTTAATACTATTATAAGTATTAACTTTTCCAACTTTTATATACAACTTTTAATAAAGTATTAGTAAATGTAGACATTAACCATGACGTAACATTAACTGTGATGTTTATTGCTACCAAACTTTCTGTATATCAAAGAAACTTGGCAAAAATTAAACATTTTCACAAACATATTATTTTGTATAGTAACATACAAATGTTAAAAGTCAGCACATTAGATCATTGGAGGAGCCTGTTACATTGAATATCAAAGTAAAGATTTAGAAAATCCAGAATATTAAAAAAAACTGAATTTAAAAATGGTTTTAAATTGTAATGGTTTCACAGTGTTTTTTATAGTATTTTGATCAAATAAATGTCAGTATTGTGCACCATTCAGAACTGAACTGAAACTGACTTTTAAAACCCAATTCATTTCAGATAAAAAGTTGAAAAACAGGATTGCAGACAGCAGATAGAATTTTCTTTACATTACTTTGACCGAACAAAGCCTTAGTTGTATGAAAAAACTAGAAAAGTTTGACAAGTAATGAAGGTGTAATAAATGTTTGCCTCATGGACAGAGGAAGATCAAAAGAATGAAATAACCAATTTTACACTTACGAAAAGACGAAAAGAACCAAGTCATCAAATTGAAATGGTTTTGCCTGTAAACTCTGCCTTAAACCAATTAACAACTGCTCGCTGTGAGAAAGGATTTCCCCACACCAGCTCCTAATCAACACAGGCCTCAGCGATTTGAACTGAGGAAAATGGGACAGACACACACACACACACACAAACAAATAAGGCAAGAACTGGGGGTTTCTTTCATGGCTCATTTATCTGTCAGCGGTTCATCAGCTGTCAAGACCTGTGATGATATCATGTGTGACATCTCACCTTGACCGCTGCTACCTCAGTGTTCATTTCCAGCCCAGACTCAAACCTCCTCCCTCCCGGCACAACGGCATCCGAACTTATCACGACCTTCCTCCACAATCTCACCCTCTTCCAAAGTGTTCCTCGGGGAGGCCGGCTCGGGGTGCAGGAATGGCCATATGTGTCGGCCCAGTGGCCATGCACAAGCGCTGGCGGCTTCAGGATGCTGCCTGTCACGCTGACATCTCATGGCCACTCACAACGTTCTGACACTATCCAAAGAGCCAGACAAGACTACAGAAAATCAGTCATGTCACTTACTCCTTTGCATCAGGTTTCTATTACTAAATCCCACTTTATTAGGGTTAAAATTTTTCATTTCAAGTATTAGATGTATAGAAATTTTGTTAAATGCAAACTACAAGGTTTCTACAGGTCCAAAGTCAAATGTAAAAGTTTTTAAAGACTTTTAAGACCTTTAAAAATGGTATTGTTTGTAGTTGTAGCATAGCTAATTATATTTGGACAATTTTGTCACTCAGTCCAAGGCATTTTCTGTTAAATATGTTTATTTTTAATTAGAAACCAACTTTTGAGATAACCACCCAATTTGTTTGGCAATATAAAATGTAGCCTAAATTATTCATTTAAATTTTAAGATGAGCCTTCAACGGCAGAAACAAGCATGTTAAAATAAGGTCCCATATTAAGAAAATATTCATTTAATTAAAATTTATTCAAAAGAAATTATATTGTTATTCAGTTTCTTCATTATATCCAAATAGCTTGTTCTTATGTCACAATTATTCATTTTATTACTGGGTATTATGTGATATTTTGATTCCTGTGTAGTGTAGTGTTGTGAAAAAAGAATGTTTTTTTTTGTCTCTTTTTCTTTTCATAAAACAACTGTATTTGTATTGCTCAAGGGTGATAAATCAACTAAACTTCTCCTCTTGAGTGCAATATGCCTTGCACACTAATGAAGCAATTTTGCAGAAGTAGATGAAGCTCATAGAAATGCAACAGCCTGATTGTCTAAAATTAACTAGCTCTGCAGTGAAACGTCCTGTGAGCAGAGATGGGTTGAAAATTAACAGAATATTTGCAGTGAAGAAGTCTTATGGTTTTAATGTTGTGCATAGAATTCGTAGAAAAGGAGGATGTATGTATGGGTGCGGCCAATGAAGTACTTGAGAATGATTAACAAGTGACAAATTTCACTAAACTCCATCTGTTAATATCAGCTGCCTATAAAAGTTGGGGTCAGGACATTAAAATGGTTGCGCACCTCCTGAATGTAACTTTTGCATTGCATTCAGGGTTCCAGAATTCAGTGAATCAAATTATTCTTTTGTATCCAATAAATTACTAATATTTTTGACACTGAAGAAAACCCTCTCCCGACCTTTTTTACTGAACACGCATGGAATTGATTAATTATTCCAACAGTAAATAGTGTTCTAGAATCTGCAACCTTTTTAGTTTATACATATTAAATTGAACATTCAGTAATTTCACATGCAAGCTACTGCTGGACTGATATTTCTTCATGATAATTACTCAAGGTTGGACCTTGTTGTTTCAAATAATGGTACAATGATAAGTGCATCAAAAATAATAATAGTCAAGTCCATTTGTAAAGACAAAAGTATAAATCAAGTTTAAGAGGTACTGTTACATGAACATAGCAAAATTAAGACCTGTTCAAAATCATTTAAGACACAGAACAGTATATTTAAGACTTTCTGGAAACCCTGGCTGTAAAAGGTTTCATTTGTGATTTATTTTTGATAGTTTTACTGTTCTCCAGGTAAAAAAAATTACACACACACACACACACACACACACACACACACACACACACACACACACACACACACACACACACACAAGTCTGATCACTTAAAAACAAGTCATAGATCCTGAATTTCTATTCCTTTACCGTATTTGACAATCTCTCAGAGTAAGCTACTGAAATTCATGAGACTTTATGGGCAGAAGCTCCTTATTCCCATGCGAGGGTGGTCCATCATGGGAAAGGTCAGTGGTGTAATGCTGTTAGTCTCTGTGTTCTGTGCTCAAAGGCTTCTCTCAGCCCAAGACCTGTCACTTTTCAGTCCGCTGCTCAAAGCCATTTTCTTTAATTGAGCTCTTGTCAGTTGCTTCCTCTCAACACAAACTCCATCTCTGCATCTTCTTGCTACAAGACCCCAGTTCATCCACAGTCACTTATTTAATCATGATTATGCTGACTTGACATTTTTTCTGATATATAGATTTATTGGCCTGAACACAAGTCAAGATGTCAAGAAAGGGTCTATATTCCAAGAAATGTTGGAGCTGAAAATGACATTTGCTTTCCATCTCATAGAATCACTAAACAGAAATAAACTGATTTTTTTAAATTCTGCAAGACAGTGATAACATAAAATCTAAATAAAATCTATTTTGGCAAGGCATTTCCAGTTTGAAGTGAAAGTCCTTTATTTTGTGCATGCATATTATTATTTTGAATGTCCACTTTCAAGAGTTCACACTTAGGTAATGCTTGATACTCATTGCAGGTTTGACGTGCTGTCCTGGGTGAGAACCCTGAGCTCGGAGATACTTGAGCCCAGGGCTACCGCCTGGTCATTTAGCATAGAAGGGGGTCCAAGATCAGGAGGTATGAAAAGGGGAATGGGGGGATTCTTCAAAAATTAAGATATGAGAGCGGGCTTATTATGAATTTAAATTTGTCTGATTGGTTTATCAATGATTGTTGATGTGAGTGAGACCAACCGCATTCATTCATAGCACGTGACCCTCTCAAAATTAGTTGGTAAAACTTCACTTAAGGTAGTAGGTAGTGCTGTCGCCTCACAGCAAAAAGGTCACTGGTTCGAGCCTCTGCTCAGTTGGTGTTTCTGTGTGGAGTTTGCATGTTCTCCATGCGTTCGCGTGGGTTTGCTCCGGATGCTTTGGTTTCCCCCACAGTCCAAAGACATGCGGTAAAGGTGAATTGGGTAGGCTGAATTGTCTGTAGTGTATGAGTGTGTGTGAATGTGTGTGTGGATGTTTCCCAGAGATGGGTTGCGGCGTAAAAACTTGCTGGATAAGTTGGCGATTAATTCCGCTGTGGCGACTCTGGATAAATAAAGGGATTTACTGACAAGAAAATGAATGAATGAATTTTATATAATAGTAATTACTGTTATCATTATTATAATCTATTAATTACTAGTAATATGTAAACGAAAAATGTAACTATTTATTGTAAATTAATGTTGTATAATAATAATAATAATAATAAACAATTTATAATAAATCAATGTTATATAATAATAATAATAATAATAATACTTACTGTTATTATTATTATTATTATTATACTAATTAATTACTAGTAGTAAAATGGATAGTACATGAAATAATAATTCTATATAAACCATTGGTATATAAAAGTAATAATAATGATAATATTTATAATATTTACAAGTAATATTTACAAGTAATTTACTATTTATTACATTTAATAATAATTTGTTTAAAAAATTTTATACAACATTTTTATACAATAATAAAAATAATTACTGTAATCATTATTATAATCTATTAATTACTAATATCTTCATTACATTTTTTATTATAAATTAATGCTATACAATAATAATAATTTCTGTTGTTGTTATTATTATTTTTATCATTATTATATATTAATTACTAGTAATGTCTACATGAAATAATAATTAATTGTAAATCATTGTTATATAATAATAATGATAATAATAATAATAATAATAAAACAAATATTGACCTGCAAGACATGCTTTTAAACCTCTAAACTTATGCCTCCACTGCACAGAGAACAGTCTCTCAGCTTCTAAAAACAACACAAGAATACAACGACCGAGAGTGTGAAGCAAGAAGGATGATGGCTCTTTAAAAATAAAGTTGGAAGCAGTTTTGGACAAGGCAGAGGGAGGAAGAGTAATTTGAATGGTTGTGCTAATGACCTGAGGAGGAGCAGCACAGCAGTTGTTTCGCTGATTCGATGGCAGGTCATCGCGACAGATGTTCCCAACATATGTGGAGAATTAATTACCCACTAGTAAACAAAATCTGTGATGCAGAGAGTCGTTTTGTCCAAATTTCTTTCGTTTCGCTGTTATTAGGGGCATAATTTTTCTTGATCAGCCGGGCCCACTCCAACGCGAGAGCTCAGTAATGGGCCGCGCGCGAGGACCGCTTGCCGCACAGACGGCTCTTTAATTGGCAGAGTTGATTGTCAGCCTGCACAATGTGAAAGCCCTTGATTATCTAATTGGTTGATTGAAGCACAGCGCGCCTGCCAGGCCACTTCACCTACTTTTTCTCCCAGCGGCTGGAATGTCGACGTTGTTTTCATTGAGAAGAAACAACTTGGCAGGAGGAGAACACACACTGGTGAGCTTTGGGTTGCCAGTGCTGAAAGACAAGCACATCGTGGTGCCCAGAAAGGAGAGGAAACGCTGGATAAGTAACAGGAAGAGAAGCCGCACCGATGACTTAACGACCTGAATAAAGCAGCACTTAGAAGCGAGGACAATTAAGTCTTTCTTTATGCCATTATATTGGCTGGCGCGACACACACTCACACGCAAAAAGTTCCAGCCTAATTGAAAGATGGAGACGTGCATTAACCAGGCACACTGTCTCTCAGGAAGCTAAAATGAAAATCAATTCATAAATAAGGAATGACATTGTCCTCACAAACAAGGCGGAAAATTGCAGGAGGTAGTTAGAAGTCTCTCAACATCAGATAATATTGATTTTTCCACCTCCTTGTTCACACCTTCAGTTTAATATTAGATTACTTAAAGAGCCAACCCTTCAAGGTGAATTATGCATTTCTATATGAAGCGCAGTCGGGTTAAGGACAGCAGTCAATTCATATGACAGACGTCTCTGAATGCTACTGTAGCATCAAAATAAGGGATTATAATGTCTAATTAATATTAATTATCATCATAATTATCATAATTTAGAATCCATTCTTAATCATTATCTAGAAATGAAATAATTAATTACTAAAATAAGTAATGAATATTGATTGATTGATTTTTGTGTGGATAAATTGGATTAATAGTATCAGCATTACTTGATTGGTTGGTTATTTTTCTCATGTTATTCAGCTTAAACATTTCTATAGAGCGCTTCATCATTAACTGATGTGCAACAAAGTTTTGTAATTAAATTTAATGTAGCACAAATTTGACTGTTGACCATTTTTTTACAGTTTTAAATAATGGCTATTAAAGTAATTTAAAGAATGATTTAAATAACTGTTTACATACACAGCATTGTTGGTTTACAAAAAAAAAAATCAAACAAATATAATCCTATTGCTGTACTACACTTGATTTTCGTTTTATTAAAAAAAAGAAAACATACAAGAAAACATGTTAAATGAGAATCTGAAATAGTTATGGAATACTTCAAAAATAAAAATAAAAAAATTATATATATATATATATATATATATATATATATATATATATATATATATATATATATATATATATATATATATATATATATATTATTAGGTGATTTCATATTCAAAATTTTTTTATTTTGAATATTTTGGAAAATGAATAGGTCTAACACTTCATATTTTCAGATTTTTCATAGTATATATTTATATATTAAGTCCGATACTTTTACCATAAACCGGCAGATTAACCATTTGGTCGAAGTTGATATTTTAGAAATGATGGGGTGTGTCGAATAAAATGCATTGTGGGTGTTACCTCGAGACATTAGGAGTTAAGAAATGAAATCCAAACATGTTTTTTTACTCTTAGTGGGGTAGTTAAAGGGTTCAAACAAATGCCCCTCTATTGATGATTTTATCAGCAAAGTCCTCAATGATTTGTCATTTTAATTGAAGAACTCCACTCAAGACCTGGAAACTAGCAAAGTGACCAAAATGATCTATATATTGCTCTGGCACACCTAATTAATGCCTTACTCAATCATATGGAGTAGGAGATTGATGTATTTAATGCAGCATGGCAGTGTGATTAGTTAAGGTTTAGCTTTAGGATCCAGATAGAATGATCCCTGACGTGTGCCTGGTGTTCCTCACAGACACACATTCACTTATCAGATGGAGATACAGTCAAGCGCAACAATTGGTTGGCTTGAGTGACTAAAGTTATGTCTGAACCTAAATATCTGTCTTTGTTACAATCTAACTCCTGCCACAGTTCAAATAAATACCGTCTCGATATACAAGTTTTAACGAAAATTGTGATTAAAATAAAACAAATATATATCATTTTCGTGTTGTTTAAGGGTCTCGCCATGTGTATCTGCACTGATAACAATGACTATGTTTACATGGACATCATTAATCAAATTATTTGCCTTAATCTAAATAAGACAATAATATGATTAAGGTGTTTACATGAGTTGCTTTTTGAATGTTCCTTTCATAATCTAGTTTTACATGTTATAGCACATAGATCCATGAACATCATTGCGTCAAAGCTATCCACATTTCCTCCAGAGTTTCATGTTTTATTTCGAGTGTTTTCAGTTCGGCAGTTACACTTTCATTCATGCCTCCTGATAAACTGAGGCATTGGATGTGAGTATGAAGTACAGACTCATTTAAGAGTGTTGTTTTATTGAAATTTGATACTGCACACCAAACGTGGAAAAAATATCTGTGACTTGTGTGTGCCTGGTCCTACTGACGAGGTAGTTGCAGAGAATAGTGTCACAAAATGCGGTTAAAAATTCAACAGGATGGTAATAGTTTGAGTAAGGTGTTTACATGTTGGTACTGCACTACAATAATGCAACTTAAATACTGTAGGAATACTCCACATGTCTTTATCCGATTTCTGTTCAGTTCGATTATGACTTAAGTCAGATTAACGTAATCACTGTTTACATGGTAGACTCTTAATCAGAGTATTGTCTTAATTGGATTATTTGGATCAATGATATTTAAAAATAAACAGTAAAAAAAAAGAAATTCTGCACTAAAGTCCACATACAAGACAAAGAGTGTTAAAACTGAAAACATATCTCTTCATGTGATTTTTATAAGCATCTCTGTAACTGTGTGCTTACCATTATCCCTACAGGCACAGGACGTGAATATGACGTTATATTGACAATATACCCCAACATAATGGGGGTAATGAATTTTGCTTGGAAATGAAAATCGAGTTGACGTCAGAACGATGTCAAAGTCCAATGTCCAACCCTAAATCAACCAAATATCAACGTCTAATTATGTTACACCTTGACGTTGTTTGTACACTACCACTATGATATCTATCAGACGTTGGATTTTGGTCACTTTCCAACACAACATAAAATCAACCAAACATCAATGTAATTTGACGTTATTGGACGTCAAAATTACGTTGTCCTTAGACACTGGCTAGACGTTGAATTTTGGTCACCTGATGTCATGATCTAATATTACCATCTTATAATGTTGTGTGCCTGCTGGGCTGCTATAGCATGTATCAAAAAAATTGTATAATTTTTGATAACTAATAAAATTGTACATTGTCCAAGGTGTCAAGATTAAACCTGGTTATTGTTTTGGTTATTGTATGGTTATTGTATTACAGATTGTTTTGACAGAGAGAAAAAAAAATCAGGAGACAAGATCACAACAAACAACTTAAGATAGCAAAAACAATAGATGACCATGGTGAAAAGTGCTTGCGTGATAAGATTAAAAGATATCAGTGGATATTAGCTAATTAAAAGTGAAACTAAATTTAAACTAAACTAACTGAAAGATTGAATGAATGAATGAATGAAATATTAATACGTAAAAAATTAATAAAGAGATTACATAAGCAGTGCTTAGAAAAAATGAAAGTACTTGGAAAAATAGCCAATAATCTGATTTACTTGATGCTGAAATAACCCTTTATGTTTGCCTGGGAAAAAAAGGTGGACCAACTGTACTGTACAGTAATAAAAGAGAACATGCTTGCATTATGTTTGGGGCATCATGATAAATTTAAGCCTGTGTTTTCCCTCTTTTTTTCTTTCCTCTGGTCTCCAACGTCCTACACAATCAATCAACACCCCCCCTCCCTTATTTCCCTGTCTGCTGGATTTCGGATCACTGAATGTAAATCCTTGACAAGGGTATCTATATATAATATTAATGTGCGCTGCGGAGGGTTCCCTGTGAACAGAGAGCTGACTGCCAAATAAAGAGTGATCAGAGGCAGGTTACCCATCCTCCCTGGTCCCTCTCACCCCGAGGATGGATGGGGCATCATTAGGCAAAGGAGCTCGGCCATTCTCCACAGAAACGGCCAAGTCGGAGGTACACATCAATCTAAAGGCGCCCGCGTTCCCTCAGATACTGTCAGAGTGTTAGGTGCTGGTGTTTGGAGGACCCTCGGAGTCACCCGTAGCCCAGTTCATCTACAGGCGTCCGGGGTGGCCGGCGTTCGGCGCTCACTCCCCCTTCTAATTTATTTACTGTAGGAAATGGCCACCAAGGAGAAAATAGGCAGGGAAGGAGAAAACTAAAATGTTGCCATCTACCCACTAGCTCTATGGCCTACGGCACAGGCTTCGCTGTAGGGGGACAAATGAATCCCAAGGAGGGTTGAAGTAACCTTTGCTAAACCAGCAGAATAGTTGTTACTTAAGCCAAATTCTTATGGGCGTATAAATCCACATCACATTTTTGCACAGACTTACACAAATGCATGCTGGGAACGCTCAGAAGCTGACATTTAATGATGACAATTGTTTTTTATTATCATACTCTGATTTAAAATATCCTTCACAATTCATTATTTGTTCGGTTGTAAAAAGAAAACTTTAAACTGCTAAAGCAATTGCTATGTAAATTATTGATTCAATTTGAATTATTAAGAAATGCAACTTCATTTGTACATGAGCTTTTCTGTACATCATTGATGACATTTCTTACAAATGTAAAGTAAAAATGTTGATATTTACAACTTTTTTCATAAAAACAAAATATTGTTTTTATATTAAACATTTCATCCTAGGGTGGATGGGGCATCATTAGGCAAAGGAGCTCAGCCATTCTCCACAGAAACAGCCAAGTCCACTTAATTTAGATAAAACATAATAATAAAATTGGTGACAAAAATTTTAACAGTTGAAACTCTTAATAAACATTAATTTAAATAAAATTATTAAGGCGATGCAGTAGCGCAGTAGGTAGTGCTGTCGCCTCACAGCAAGAAGGTCGCTGGTTCGAGCCTTGGCTCAGTTGGTGTTTCTGTGTGGAGTTTGCATGTTCTCCCTGAGTTCGTGTGGGTTTCCTCCGGGTGCTCCGGTTTCCCCCACAGTCCAAAGTCATGCGGTACAGGTGAATTTTGTAGGCTAAATAGTCCGTAGTGTATGAGTGTGTGTGTGTAAATGTGTGTGTGGATGTTTCCCAGAGATGGGTTGTGGCTGGAAGGGCATCCGCTGCGTAAAAACTTGCTGGATAAGCTGGCTGTTCATTCCGCTGTGGCGACCCTGGACTAAAAAAGGGACTAAGCTGACAAGAAAATGAATGAATAAAATGATTAAGAAATGCAACTTAATTTATGTTCTATTGTGTACAATATTAATGACATTTCTTCCAAATGTAAAGTAAAAATGTTGATATTTACAATTTTTTGTCAATAATAACCAAAAATGCAATGCTTTTAAATGTTTTTATGTAAATTTTTCATCCTAGGATGGATGTTTATTTTTAAATTCAAGGAATTAATATCTGGTCCAAATTTCAATCACAACAAATACAAACATATCTTACACTATCTAATTGTCAGTTTAACAGATTAAATTAATTTGAAACAAAACAACATTGTTATCAATCAAACGTAAAAAGACAAAACGTCCTTCCAAAATATTTTGAATGCTCTCTAGCAGAAAGACAGATAATATCACATACAACAATGAAGACTATTAGGATTGTATCTAATTGATTTCACTGTTTGTTACGTTAATCAAATCCGAAAAACAGTGGGATATTTAAATCAAAAGGGAGAACTGTCAGGCCGAGTCCAAAGAGGAGACAGCAATGATACTGAATTCGGTGTCAGGCTATTGGTAATCAATCGGAATGGAGCGAGCATTGAAAAACTGTCTGCTTTGCAATTGTGCTCGGTTTGAGCAACAATTTGAAAATAACAGTGAGGAAAAAAAGAGATTGTGACAAAGTCAATATGGTGAGCCACTTGAAGGACAAATGAGAGAATTGCAAAGTACCCGGGTCTTTGTTACCTTGTCTGGCTGGATGTAGGTGGCAGCGGCATTGAGAAGGGCTGAATGGAGCTTTCAAACAGCAACACAATCAAAAGCCAATAATGCAACAGCTGAACGGAGACGCATGAATATTCTAATGCAACTGCTGTGTTGTACTGCAGTAAATCAAATGCCAGAGGGCACGAGCTAAGTGAATATTTCTCACACATTTTCAATATTGCTGAAATATTAATGAGAGGACTTAAATAAGAGAATCCCTCCCTGGACCTGCTTGACAATTGAATTTCAAAGAGGAGCCCTGTGTCAGCTGTAGTAACATCATTAATATTATGGATGTTTCGGTAATCATTCCATCACAGCACACAATCTCTGCATTTCTCCTCGCACCGCAACACTGCATCAAACCCAAAAATGACAAATGATTCATCACATTTTGTACATTTTGCAAATTCATCACACCGATATGGTGTCACATTGATGCGACTATGTTCTGCATTATTTAAAGCAAATGCATGGGTAACTTTCTCAGAGGAATGCAATAAAAGTGAACTAGATTAATTCTTAAACATTATCAAATTTTGTTTACAGCAAGTCACTGGAGATACAGGGTTCATATTGATGGAAAATAGGAGTATTTTTGTTCAACCAAAAATGTCAAATCTGCCATCATTTACTCCTGTTGCTCTAATAGGCATGGGCTAGTATGAGGTTCTGACGTTATGAAAACCTTGAATACAAATATCACAGTTTCACAGTATGATGGTATTGTAATTACTGCTCTAAAACATGTTCTTCTGAGTAAAAAAAAATAAATTAAACTATTTATTTTATTTTAGGAAACATATAATACATTTTGAAACAGTAAACATGTCTGGCTAAATAATTAAAATAAATCATTGACTTCTGCTATCTTCATTAGTTTACAAAACACAGATTTCTTAACCGCTTGAAAAGGCATCTTTGGACATTTACACTGCACTGTTCAAGTGCATAGTACATAGGATGCACATAGCAGCATGGGATGTTGGTTTATAAGCGATTTGTTTCTCAAATGTTTGGTCAATCATGTGCTGACCAGGAGCTTTTTATATGGAAGGTCCTTTTCTGCTGGAGATTCTGTTGGTCTAAAAAATAAATCAAATAATTGTAAAAAAAAAAAACAAAAAAAACAGTAATCGTCCCTTATGTTCTAAACAAGACGTTGTTACTTGTGATGTTCAGCAAGAAGTTCATAGGGTTCATATATAGTTTATGTAAGTTTTATTTTAAATGTTTTTGCAAAAAAAAATAAAAGCAATGATACAAAATTAATTTAAAATTTTTTTTAAATCTGAATAAGGTGAGTGCATTAAAACCATTCATTCACTTTATTTTTTATCTTATGTTGAAAATATTATTTCAAATTAGTACAAATGTTGTGATATTTTGTTGTGAACATTAATTTTACACAAATTAACTTATTTTAGTTATATCTTAATGCCTAAAAAATAAAAGAAGGTTAAACTAAATGAAAATAAAAATATCTTTCAGGCAACTAGCTGAAATAAAGATTAGTCAAAGACTATAATCAAATCGTAGTAGTCAAAGAACTTGTCAAAGACATTGTCAAAGAAATGAAATGTAGTAATGTTCAACTTTGTTTAAATCCAGCCCAAATAAATTGTTTACAACCACTTAATGTTAAAAAATGTGGTAAATCCATGGAATCATCTTTGAATATTTTTTTCATGGTAGAAACTATTTTTGCGTTAATATTTTATTTATTTTTAAGAAGCTATAATGATTTTAGCATTTTATTAGACCCCCTGGCAATATTAGTTCTAGTGATCTATCATAAACCATTCTAAAGTAAAATATTTTTTAAAAACTGATAACGTTTATAGTAGAGTGAATAAAAAAAGTAGGGGAAAAGCTACATTATTCATTAACTGGTACATGCTAGAAATAGTTAATTTAATTAATCTCAGTTAATTTATTAAACGTTCATTCAAGTAGAACGTTTAGTATATCAACATATACTCTTTTTGAATTCAGCACAAAATTACAATATGCATAATATTTTCAGTTCACACCAGAGGTCATATTAATTGCAGAAATTGATATTTTCTACTGTATTTTGGAACTAACGTAACAAAAAACCCATTCACCTTAAATATGTTTTAAAAAATTCCCAAAGTGTTTCAAAGATTTATTTTTTACAAATTGTTTAATATACTTAAATGTTAGACCTTTTAATAAAATAATAATAATAAGATCATTTAAAAAAATCTATTTGACCAATTATGCAAAGAAGAAAGACAATTAATAAAAAATTACAGAATGTTTATTTTTAATATGCCACCACAACGCCTTCAGTACGGTTAAGTCTTACAGTAATCCTCTTCCCCGTTCTCTTGCTGCCATCTTTTGTCTTGTTCTATAGCTTACTCATGTTTTCCCCTCTCTCATCGTCCTGCCTGCCAAAGGAGTTTTTCCAAGGAGAACTTTTAGGGAGGGGAAGAGCAGAAGCAGGAGTCTTAGTATCTGACTTGTTAGTCCACCACTGTCCAATTTGTTGAGGATGGTGGGTTTGATTAAAGTAGGGGTCCCTCCTGCTGCTCGCCCCTCCCATCAATCACATTGATAAGTCCCAGAAAGGCAACATATTGCCTGGGAAGAGGACGGGGAGGGATATCAATTTCACTGTCGTGCCGTTCGCTCCCCAACCTGAACATCTCGCGCCGTTTTGGTGGAAGTGCAGACTGCCGAGGAGGAGGTGAAGGGGAGAGAGGATGTAGCAGTTCTGCTGGGGTTTGAAGGGCCAGCCGGGGCTCGGGGGATTGGGAAGGGGGCAGCTTTGCTGTTAGAAAGGCTGGTCAGGGTCAGTCGAAGTTTGTTAATGTCTTTTTCCTTTTTTTCCCTTTTCAGGTTAAATATGGTAGGATCTAATAGTGGAGTATAGTTTGTGCTGACGCTGTTGAGCACCATGTGAGGCTGAATAGGTTACTTTTCCCCCCACTGTGGTACAATGCATATGAATTGCTTTGCTTGTCTTGTTAGCTACATATATGACATTAGCAGCTGCCAATCAATTGCTGTACAGAGGTGTGGATGGAAGGCCAAGGTGAAGGTCATGGTGACGGAATCAACTTTAAACAGAAAAACAAATGCATGGTCACAATGATCATAATAGTCTACTGAATGTAGGCCATATTGTCACAAAGAGATTTGTAGATTAGATTTGCATTTTTGTATTGTTGAGTAACTATTGTAGTTTTGATTAATGGTTGGATTTTTAACATTACTTTAGTTAAAGTTGCAGTTATTTAGTACTGTTGTCATTTAAACAACTTTAAATAAATATTATATTTAGTATATTGTTTTTAAAATAAGTTAATTCACAACAAGCAACAAGCTCTTTTTTTTCAGTTGACATTCATTAATTTATATTATATAATTTATATCAAGGTATAAAAGTCTATGCTTTAGTTTTGCTGAAGTCAAGTTTTACGTATACACGCTATACAAGGGGAGAATGGATCAATTTTGATTTCATACCTCATTAGTTAATATTACAAAGCAATATCTAACAAACAACAATAATAATTATCATCAAATCTCAGTCTCAATCTCAGTCTATATTATACTGACCATTTCAAATAATCATTACCATCATAATCCTAATTATAATCAAACAAAATAAATTCAAATTATAAATTAAAATAAATTGTTAATTAATTAAATATAATATTATATGCTTATTTAATATGGATGGATGGGTAGATGGATAGGTAGGTAGGTAGGTAGGTAGGTAGGTAGGTAGGTAGGTAGGTAGGTAGGTAGGTAGATAGATAGATAGATAGATAGATAGATAGATGATAGATAGATAGATAGATAGATAGATAGATAGATAGATAGATAGATAGATAGATAGATAGATAGATAGATAGATAGATAGATAGATAGATAGATAGATAGATAGATATACACGTTTAAATCTGCCAATTGTTTTTTTTTTTGTAAATAAACTTTTGTTTAAATTGTGTAAATAAACAGATTAGTTTTTGATAGAACATGGTGAGAGAGCTTATGCATGAATGTATTGTTCAGTCATTTATTCATTTACTTATTTATAATGACATTTCTTTTGATTTAATCCTGCGTAAGCTGCAAATGGCATTTTCTGTGAAGTGACAACATCTGTCTTTTTTTTCTCCACTAATCTTTTTATATCTCAATTAGACTTTGCTAAAAGTGCACTCGACTCTGCGTGGACCTCAATCAATTCTTTTTCATCTCCCCGAGCTGTCGTCAAACATAACAAGATCACAGCAGGAAGTTCATGTCACCAACTTCCCCTCCCGAACATGATAACTTCATCTGCCGCTAGATCTCCTCCGCCAAACCTCCCGTCCCGTCACATTCACACACTCAGTCACGTACAACCGCTACCAGCGTTTGCTTTCCACCTAATGGAATCAAATACTGCAAAAAGCCCAAACGTCAGCGCTTTTCATCACTTTGCATGGCCATTTTATTGTCCTTCTCTGTGCCTTTTGAATGATAATGATACAAATTACAGTTTTGCTATATTAATAGTCAAAGCCCGAATGGAGAGAAAGAGAGAAGAGAGGAAGGGGGAAAAAAGGTGTCTGGCTTTTCACCGTTGCTAAGTGCTAACGTGGGATTTCCTGGGCCCATTGTCATGTCAACTGGACCGGCAGCTATTCCATTGTGATGATAATGGATTCGGTGTTGTTGGCTCAGAGGTCACCAGGTCAACATAAGCTCCTTAATGGACTGTGAAATAACTCTAACTGCATTAACCTCCCCAGATCACATGGTGGGGAAAACGCTGTCTCTCCTCAAATCAGAGGCCTTTATAGGCGCCAACGCGATTGGATTGAATTTTAATTGGCGAGGCGTACACCTGGCAGCAGTGCGGAGAAGATTTTAATCTTTCAGAAAGGTGAGATAGGGAAAGATATGGTAAACAGACGGCTGACGGGGTCGTGAGGGTTACAGCTAGAATACGGAAGGGCAGTTTGACTCGCCTTTAACAGAAATTGCTTTTCTCTTGTGCATGTTTGCATTTTCATTGCTTCATTGTGTTTGCATGCTTGAACCATTGGGCATCTGTGCTCACATCCCAGAGCGGGCTTTCCCCGGAGACGCCGGTGAGGAGAGGCAGCACGGCCTTATGTTTGGCACTAGCAAATATTTAAATCACTGTGATTAGAACTGGAATTTGGTAGGTTGACATTAACATATTTGGGACTGTTAGTGAAAGAATAATGTGTCTGTAGCCTATATTAGAGGAAAAAGAACACATTTTAGACAGATAGACAGAGTTTATACAAGTTAAAGAGGCCAATAAAATTAAAATAATTACTAGCCATCTCACCCTGTCGCACTGTTCATGGTCATTTATCTTAGTGGTCCTCAAACTCACCGGTATAGATCCGTGGATCAATTGGTAACAGGCCGTACAAGAAATCATTAATTATTTCAGTTTTATTTATTATCATAGTCTAAACAATCTTTTATTTTGAAAAATAACTGTATTCTCTGGCTTACATCTTGGTCACTTCAGCACCAAAATTTAACCCATTTTAAAAAGAAGATGAGTTACTAGAGATCGCAAATGACGGCGGCCTTTTATCGGCCGTTCACATATGGTATCTTTTCTAGTGTTCCCACAAGTTTGTTGTTTCCAATAAAGGAGCATGGCTTGCGCGCACAAGCGGCGACATGCTCACGCCTTCCACGAGACTAATTATCTCATACAGACACAAAACACCCAAACACTGCAGTGCTTTGCAATATTTTCCATGAATAAAATTTGTATCAGAGTAATAGCAATGTCTTGTCAGCTTGATATCTTTTGAGAAAACAGTTGATGGTCACCTAGCAAGCTACAACCTATGAACACCCCCCTCCCCCCATATATGGCTTTAATTATCTAGCAGTTTCAAATTAAAACATGTTTGTCCAAAATATCTTTTCAAAAGATCCAATTTGCGAATAGTATTTGTGTATTTTTCATTAAAAACTTTTTCAGCAATAATCTGCTAAAATTTAATTTGTGCTCCAAATTATTTTCAAGTTTAAACTGTCATTAATGCTAACAATCTGATTTTAATGTGATTAAGACAGTACTCTGATAAAAGGTCTATCATGTAAACAGTGATTTTTAATTAATCTGATTAAGGTCATAATCAAACTGAACAGAAATCGAATTAAGACATGTGGAGTATGCCAATTTTAGTCGCCTTATTGAAGTGCAGTACAGACATGTAAACACCTTAATCAAACTTTTACCACCGTGTCAGATTTTCACAGCTTTTTGTGACAGGATAGTCTATACACACACGGCTAACACTATTATCTGCACCTACCAAGTCAGTGAAGGTCCACAGACACCTGCATAACAAATGGCGGAGGTTTGTTTTTCCATACGCATGTGGTATCAAATTCCATTAAAACAACACTCTTCCAACAGTTCAAACTCGCATATAATATTTCATGTCACGAGAGGCATGCATGGAATGTTCATAATTGAAAGTGAAAGAGCCAAACTGCAGTTTAAAGTCGACAAACTAAAAATGAAACGCCCGAAATTACATGAAACTCTGGAGGAAATGTGAATAGCGAGGTGACGCAATGACGTTAATCGATATATGTGCTATAACATGTAAAATGAGATCATGAAAGGAACATTCAAAAAAACTACTTATGTAAAAACCTTAATCATATTATTGTCTTATTCAAGGCAAATAATTTGATTATCAAAGTCCAATATAAACGCAGTAATTTTATGACAATTTTTACTGCAGCACAAACAGCACAAGAGGGTTAAACAAGCTTAAACAAACATGTTATTGATTAAGGTCATTTGATCTAACAGTACTGCTCTAAATTAACATGTATGCAACAATAGACTGCATCAGTTTTAAGACTGACTCAAGTGTGCGTTTCAAATATGTGGGCAGGAAAAACATTTTGGTAACACTTTACAATAAGGTTCATCAGTTAATGCATTTACTAACATGAACTAATCATACACAACACATGTACAGCATTTATTTATCATAATTGAATATTTACTAATGCATTATTATCATCCAAGTCCATGCTTGTTAACATTAGTTAATGCACCATGAGTTAACATGAACTAACAATGAACTACTGTTTCGTTAACTAACGTTATCTAGCATGAACAATTACAGTAGTAAATGTATTGTTCATTGTTTGTTCATGTTAGTAAATGCATTAACATTAACTAATGAACCTTATTATAAAGTGTGACCAAATTTTTTTGTTTCCTTTGTGTATTCATATGAGAAAAAAACCTTTTCATTACTGTATTTAGTTTTTATTCCATTTTACATTTATGTCAATGAACTAAAAATGACTTTATTAAATGACAATTGTTCTTTTTTTCTGTGATTTTTATGTGCGAATGTGAAAACTGCTTTAAGATTTTGTTTAAAAAAATAATAATTCACAGTGCCAAATAGCAATATAGCCTACTCGAAGAACCCAAACCAAATATAAAGTCTTAAGCAAAGACACAGCCTTGGAAAGACGCAAGAGACTCGGCACTTTACGGCACATCTTTACGGTCAGTATGAAGCTGCTTCAGCCAGGAAATGAGGATGCTTGAGGAGAAGTCGCCATGCCTCCACCCTTCTCCAAAGCAAATCGCAGGTAGAGAAATGAGGTGCTGAAGTTCATAACGCTGATGGAGCATGTTCCGTGTGAATACAGGATAAACATCAATTAATTTCAGTCAATAAATAACGCTTTGAGGTCTTGCGTCAAAAAAGCCGAACAATTACTTTTCCATTTTTCTTGCCAAATGGGCTGATGAGGGAAAACAGGGGATCCGGCCGCGTAAATCAGTCTTAATTTTGCCTTCCCCATTAAAAAGCCGCCATTAAGACCCTCCTCGCCTCATTTCATCTTCTTCTTGTTTCACTTTTTCAATTTGTGCGAAAGGGGGAGTTCACTCATCATAAAATTTCACTTTGGCTGGCCTATCATTTGCATCTGAGCCAATAAATAGCAATTAGCATTAACAATTAAACCAGAGAGTGGAACCAATGCCCGCTCCCTTGGAAAGCTGATGAATGGCTACGGGGAGGCTTTTTTCAAAGAGAGCTGGGGGACATTAGCAGCCGTGGCCTTGCCGTAAAAGCGCGCGCTCCAGGAAAGGAGTACATCCTGGGCTAAACGCTGATTTATTTGGCTCTACGAGAGCCCGACATGTCTCTCATGGGGGGGCGGGTGGCGTGTGTGTCTGCGGGTGGCATATTTGTGTGAAGGAAAGATTACGAGGAATTTCAATCCAATCTGCCGCCGTGACTTCTCGCTAAAGTACATAAGTGTTATGTGGCGCGTTTGGTTGTAGAGAAATCGCATTTTATCCTCACATCTGAGCGAGACCGCGTTTTGCCCTTGCACATCGCAAGAATAAGTTTCCTACCAATCCGGTCTCTTTTCTCAGTAATATCCGGAGCGTGGCGTATTATCTGCGGGTGGCATATGGGTCTGTTTAGCCTGCTGTAATACGAAAGCACATTTTTAATGTTTCATTTTAGTGACCCATTTTATTCCCCCTCAGCAGGATGTGAAGGTAAAGTGCAGGTTTGAGTGAGATTGAGAATAACCTCTAACAATAAGACTCAGACAGCTCTGAGACGACAAATCGCGGCGGTTAATGACGTGATGACTTACTGCACGAGACCCCTCCTCTCCAGTATCGTATGCCTGGATGCTCGGCTTTATGTACACAGTGGGTACGCTGTTCAACTCGGCTGAAAAGGAGATCATATTGTCCGTGCCTTATGATTGCTTTCGCTTGCATTAATCATCCAGTAAAGCACTGACACAGCAGTATGAGCGCCCTGCCTAACAAACCATAGACTAAGGACAGTGACACCCAAAAGAGAAAAAGGGGTTCTGGTGAAATTGGAGGAGAGTGGCAGTCATTCTTTTTTTTTTCTTTTTTATTAACATCACAGGCCCATTAGAAAGCTCCTTGTTCACCTTCATTGGAGCAGCAAATGAAGAGGCTCCAGAGCACAGGACTCCTACCGTCTCCACGCGGCCACGGCACAGGCCAGCGCCAGTCATGTTGTAACGCTTGTAAGAAACAGATGTTCCTTCCCTGACAAATCTCCCCCTTTGATTTATTATTCATTTGCTCAGATCACAATGGAGAAGTCTTTGGCTCATTAATTAAATCCCACGCAAAAATAAAAAAGGATAGAAGGAAAAAAAAACCTGACCCTCACAAACTTATTACTGACAAAATGACTTTGACACATCACACCTGAGATCAAACTTTCATCTATAAAGAGACGATGAAAAAACATTTGCGTAAACTCTTATTAACGGGATATATTGCAGAAAATTGCATCACATTTTATTTGTTTTTAAGGCTAACATGATAATGAGGCTTCATTTGTTAACATCAGTACATTAGTTAGCATGAAGTAGCATCGCATAATACATTAATAAATCCTAATTTCTATATTTACTTAAAATCTGCTAAAACAAAAGTTGCATGCATCGTGAACTAAGAACATGAACAAGCAATTTTTATTAACTAATGTGTTAGTAACAAATGGTGTGAAATATACTGTATATAGAGGTCAGAATATTGATCAAAATGTTTATGTCTGGCGTCACGGTGGCACAGTGGGCAGCACGTTCACCTCACAGCTTGAAGGTCGCTGGTTTAAGCCTCGAATTTATTAATTTTGTATCATTGCTTTTAGTTTTTTTTAAAAGGTCAGTTGGCATTTCTGTGTCGAGTTTGCATGTTCTCCCTGTGTTCGAGTGGGTTTCTGCAGGGTGCTCCAGTTTCCCCCACAGTCCAAATACATGCGGTATAGTTGAATTGGGTAAGCTAAATTGTCTGTAGTGTATGTGTGTGAATAAGAGTATGGGTGTTTCTCAGTGATGGGTTGCAGCTGGAAGGGCATCCGCTGCGTAAAACATATACTGGATAAGTTGCCGGTTCATTCTGCTTTGGCGACCCCAGATTAATAAAGGGATTAAGTCAATAAGAAACAGAATGAATGAATGAATGAATGAATGGTAATGGAAATGCCCAACATATAAATTAACAAATTGCTTAACAATTTAATCCTTAAGAAATCTAATTAAAATGTTTTTTCAATAAACCTTTTGTTGTTCTCTTATAAACACTGAATGTGGTGGTGTTGCTGGATGATTTAATAGAAACCTTGATTTTTTTTGCAGATATTTGACTGATTCCAGCATTATGGATGTGGCATTTGCAGTAAAAAAAAATTAAACGTATAAACTTAGAGAATGTACAGTTAAAGTCAAAATTATTTTTTTTTATTTTATTTTTATATTTCCCAAATGATGTTTAACAAAACAAAGATATTTTATGATTTCTGATAATATTTTTTTCTTCTGGAGAAAGTCTTATTCGTTTTATTTCGTCTAGAATAAAAGCAGCTTTTAATAAAAAAAAAATTTAAATAAAAAAAAAAAAACATTTTTTGGTCAAAATTATTAGCCCCTTTAAGCTATTTTTTTTTTTCGATAGTCAACAGAACAAACCATCATTATACAATAGCTTGCCTAATTACCCTAACCTGCCTAGTTAACCTAATTAACCTATTTAGGCCTTTACATATCACTTTAAGCTGTATAGAAGTGCCTTGAATAATATCTAGTCAAATATTATTTACTGTCATCATGGCAAAGATAAAATAAATCCGTTATTAGAAATGAGTTAATAAAACTATTATGTTTAGAAATGTGTTGAAAATATTGTATCTCCGTTAAACAGAAATTGGGGGAAAAATAAACAGGGGGGCTAATAATTCAGGGGGTTTAATAATTCTGACTTCAACTGAATATGTTAAAACCAATATATTAAAACATGTTTATATTTTTCTTACCCCTTAACCATGGAGTTCAGCCATTGAAAAATATCAGTCTATACATGTGTTTTAGATTTAAATTAACGGCAATATTAATGCGTTACAAACATTACAAAAAGACATCGGTTTTTGTAAGTTGACATATTTTGTGGAAATTCTGTGAATAAAAATGCAGAAGCCAAGAAATATATAACAGTCAAAGGATAAGGGTTGGCTCTGCATGGAACATACATAATGATTATTTTGTTGTTCTATAATAAACATTGAATATGGTTATTTTGCTTGATGATAATAGAAAGTGTGATTTTTCTCAAGACTCTAAAAGCGTTAATATGAAAATCATTTAAATGCGTTAATTACAAATGTCCTTCACTGTTACTTTTTATCCGTTTTTATCTCATTTTAACTCAGAGCTGTCTATAAAAATTATCATTTATTTTGTTTATTTTTTTTAATCTAACTGACCACAAACTTTTGAACTGTATACTGAACATTTATAAATAATACAACATTTCATTAAAGAAATCCAACTTATGCGACATGTCAGACAAAAAAAAAAATGTAAATAAAAAGCTCTTTAAATCTGCTTTGTATAAACTGTTATATAAAAAAAATTGGCAAAATGTGCATGGAGTGCCAACTAGTGCAAACATCTATATACAATAGCCATGATCAAATTACTTCTTTACTGCTGTTATCTCAGTGCTGTCTTTTTATTGTGCGTTTATCTTGTCACTGAAAGCAAAACATAGCACATATCTATATTCTAAACACCATAATAATCTAAACACCACTCTCAGATCAGATTCAAGTTTGCTAACTATTACAGAAATCCTAGCCTCAACCCCCATTAAAAAAAAAAACTTTGCTGTAGGAACACGGAAGTCTACTCCAACCAAATATCAGTCAGTCGTAACAGCCTGCTGTGCTTGTTATTAAAAATCACACAACTTGCGAAACACAAGTACATTGTGTGCAATAGCTGCCAATTCCAGTGTGTCAAACGATCTTTTAATTAGTCCTTTTGCATCACTTGTTGAGAGCAATTAAAAATGAGGAAGCCGTCCCACCGGTCAATCTCCAAACTCTCACCAAACACAGTGGCGCTCTGGGGGAAGTCATCGCACAGTTGGATAATGCAGATGTCTGTGTCACACCCCAATTAGAGAGCTCTCACACTCCTGAAGGGTGACAGTCTCATAGCGACTGCGTGCCAATCATATTTGATCATTTCTATGACATCATTTCGCAATCTACATTGTAACACATGCCAAGTCATCGGCTGAAGACTAATCTGCATCCCGCTCATAAACAAACCACGTCAAGCCAAATTTTATAGCAAGTTGAGATTGATTGTGTTGTTTGACTACAGAATATGATTTGAGCTGTAATCCCTATAAACTCCACTAGGACACAAATAAGCCCAGTGCTTTTTATACAGGCGTTTGCCCAGAGCTCTATACGAGTGCAGCACGAAATGAATCTGACGTACAGGAATTTTTAGGAGAACTTTAACAAGTGCGATCTCATATCCCAAGGACTGTCAGGCTAGATCCAGTAGGTGAAGGTCAAGACTTGCCCATGAGCAGGGTCACTTCACAGTGGACTTTTATTCATTACATGTTGTGAAGAAGATTAAATACTTATTGACTAGAATCTCAACGAACAAAGGTTTGATCTTAATGTTGTCCCCCATGCGACTGCTTTGTTTGATGAAACCATGTAAAAATACCCCTTAAGTCCCGACGTACGAGGCCGCTCCTGATGCAAAAGCGCTTTGGGAGCTGCTAAAATTAAGCGATGTCACTTCTCAATGACACTTTAATGATACTGGAGTTCAATGAAAGAGTTGGGATGCTTTGGAGCATCTGCTGGAGATAGTCAAACACACACACACGCTCATCCAAATGACAGAAACTTCCTTTGTCCCTGCTGCCACAAGGACCGTGGGGGACGAGGCCGGTCTAATTAAGTCAATCCGTGGGGAGAGCCGGTGTCATTTCTACTTGGCATCAGCACTCTGGCACTGGCAGCATGGTTGGCATTGAGCATCTCGGAGGAGAGATGGAGAGACAGATTTGAGGAGAGAGATAAGTAGGAGACATGTAACTGATTTGGCACGCGCAGAGTGCTTTGGCATGTCTGTGGTTCAACAGCTCCTGTCTCTCTCCGTCTCCCCGGGCTCCTCAGTGTGTTTGAGTAAGCACTCTGTGTTTCGACAGCAAATGCCAACAGAGCAGGTACAACATGTCTTAATAGAGTCAACAGAAACGACAACGGGAAGCCTGATGATCAGTCAACTATAGAGCATTAATTTCTAGTGTCAATAGACTCAAATAAAAATTCACAGACTTTTAAGTGTAGCAATGCAACTCAGTATGCAACAAATTTCACCGTTTTAGGGCAACTTCCATTTACTCACAAAGTTTGCGAATTTCCTTTCTATATCTCAGGTATAAAAAATGTATTGCCATGGCAAATATTTATTAAAAATGTAATACTATAGCATTGGCAAACGTAGCATACAACTATGAGAGAGAACTATTTGAGGCTATTTATTTTCAGCTGCAGGTGAGAAAGGTTTCTTTATTTAAAGTCATATAAAAAATAAAAAAGATCTACAGGGTAAAGAACCACTTTGACATTGTCTGTCTGGTTTAAAATGTTTTTATGAATATTTTTCATATAGCAGCTGTGGCCTAATGGTCAGAAAGATATTGGAAAAATCTGATATTGCGATATTTTATTTTCCTCCGATAGTTGATAGTTAACAAGATAGTTAAATAGTACTATTTGACTGTTTTCTGAGGAGTCTACAGAAATTGAGTAATCGCAAGGGGAAAAAAATTCTTACTTTGCTTTGTCTCATTTCTATAACAAATATCTAAAAGATTTCTTAGATCATGTAAAATATTGTTTGTTTTAAAATTTAGATAAAATAAGGCAAAATAATTTTTTTCCATAAAATAAGCTAATTATCTGCATTTTCTGGGGTAAGTAAAATAATTAAACTTTTATCAGATATGTGCACTAGAAACAAAAACAAAAATTCGAAGTAAGTTTTACATTTTTTTATTTTTTTTTAATAAATTGTATAAATTCCATTTAAATACAATTCTGTAGCTGCTGGTCAACTATAATCTAGACTTAAAATTGCATATCTATATGATGTGACTTGTGGATATGCACACTGCGATATCGTTGCTAAAACGATATATTGTGCAGCCTTACATCAAACACATCAATCATAAAAACTAGCAGTTCATTCCACTGTGGCAACACCTGATAAAGAAGGGAATAACCTGAAGGAAATTGGTTTAATCAATATAACTTAGTTTCTATGGAATAAGTAAATATTTAAAGTGCTTAAGGGTAATAAGTGATACGTTTGCTAAAATACAATATAGAAAATATTAAAACAGCACATTTTTGCCAGAAACATTATCATCGTCATCACTTTGAAGTTAATGAGAGATTGGAGACAGTTAACAAAAACAGCATGCATTATTTGATTACAAGGATCTCAGTAAATAGAAGTATACTTAAGAATTCACATTTTAAACTTCTTATAAGAATCCATCTGTTTGTTTGTTTTTTGGTGTTGTGTGGTAAACCAAGCAGTTTACCATGGGACAGAATTAAATTTGCATGATCTATCATATTTATTATACACCTACTGCCACAGTACACACGACATCCAATGCAAGAAGTCAGGATGATGCATATTCCCTCTGAAAGAGTATTAATAAGGGTGCAAGTAGGCTTGACCCCAGAGTCCACTCATATGGTCCGTAGCTGCTGCTGTATGAAGTGGTAAGCGGAGGGACAGCTCCTGCCAGCCTGATAACATGAGGGTGTCGGGCAGGGTGAGCGGGGCGAAGGGCTCAAGGGCTCCAGCAGGCCAGCAGCCTGGTGGATAGCACTAGCCCGGGGAAACAGGGTGGCACGGCCGAGGTGGCGTCCGGTGGGAGATGACAGGAGCGGACAGGATGTCACCACGCTCCTCCTCAGTCTGGCAGCTCGCTGCGCTCAGACACAATGTGAAGAGACAAGCCAGAGATGTTCTCTTTTTCTAAATGTCACATGAACTCTCACAAACACATCAAATAGAGAAAATCATGAATTCTGAGTCCTCATGTCACATTTTATGAGTTCACGCATTCACAAGTGCTTCTGTTTTCAGCGTTTTGTGGCCTGTCATCTTGTTTTTTTTTCTTCCATGTCTAGGCTATAGTCTCTACAGGTGGAATCTTGCCCACGAGCAGTTTTCAAGGTTTCCTCCACAGTGGGATTGGATGATGGCTTAAACTGTTGTAAAACTGAGGGTTCAGATGAGATAAAGGTGAGGTTGAACTAAGCTAAGTGGACAAGTAGGTCTTGAGCATCATTGCAGAATCCAAGATAACAGAAAAATGTAAAAGCTCTATTCTGTCACTGAAAATAAAGTCTACTTTTTTATCTCAATTCTGACTTATCTCTGCCAGTTCTTAGTTGTTGCAGAACTGAAAAATTTAGTTTTTACAATTTTCGAGTTTATATCTCAAACTTGAGAATTCTAGGCTTATATGCGGCAATTAAGTTTATATCTTACAATTTGAATCTTTTGATTCCTAGTTTGTGCCTCGTAATTCACAGTTTATATCTAACAATTCTGAATTGTCTCTTACAATTCCCAGTTTGTCTTGCAATTCCTATTTTTTTTCTCTCTCAATTCATTATCAATTTTCAGTTTATATCTCACAACTGTTTACACTGTATCTATTTTTTTTCCTCAAAATTTGCCCTTTGTTTACAGTGGGAAGAAAAGTATTTAACATGTCATGTTTTTTTCAAGGAAAAATATTCTAAAGAAGCTGTTGGCATAGAATTGAACCAGATTTTGGTAAAAAAAATAATAAAATACAAACATAAAAACATGATAACGTACTGAACTACTGAAACGTATTTAAAACTTTAAATAAAAGGCTTTTTTGGTGATGGTAGCTTATAGACACCTCTCATATGGAAAATGAATTCACATGAATGTGTGAGTTTTTTTTTTTCAGACTTCAGCAGTGCAAACATTTTGATGGTTCTGTTGATCTCGTCTATCAAATCTGATCTTTATTTTGTACTTTCTATTAAAGTCAAGTCAGGGGATTGGTTGGGCCATGCTACAGCTTAATTTTCTTTCTCTGAGAGCATTTAAGAGTTTTCTTGGCTGTGTTTTGCATTTTTGTCATGCTGAAGAGTCCACCTTGGTTTCATCTTCATCATCCTGCTAATGTAGATGTTGGACTGAAGCAGCTGATATTAATTTACAATAAGGCATGGCATAGTGTTGCTGAAGAAATACTCAGAGATTTCAGCTGCTGTCTGGGCTTTCACTGCCTTTCTACACCTCCCTTCATTTTTTTAATCATAACTTAATTTGTAAACTAATTAATAGTGGGTTTTTTGCATATATGAATTTCTTTGGTTGTTACCAACATCTGGTGAAAATCCTAAAGTCAACAGCACCTTTAGAAATATGTTTTCAGAGAAAATAGTGAGGTGTTGAATATTTATTTCCCTCACTGTATGTATAACATAAATGCAAATCAGTCTTGCAATTTGGGCTTCTGAAGTGAAAAAATACAACAAAAAAAGACCTTTTTCCTCTGAAACAAAATTCCATAAAAATCACAATAAAGTTAGAAAAATCATAGCCTGATGTTCAATGGGAATATGCATTAGGCTTGAAACTAAAGCTGTGCTCGCGCCGCCCGGCTGCTAACATGACAATGTCTGCAGGTTTATACGCTCTCATAAAGCATGTGAAATTTTCT
Source organism: Danio rerio (assembly GCF_052040795.2). Classification (NCBI taxonomy): domain Eukaryota; kingdom Metazoa; phylum Chordata; class Actinopteri; order Cypriniformes; family Danionidae; genus Danio; species Danio rerio. The sequence continues at coordinate 31,709,569 of NC_141037.1, forward strand.
CAGGATCCCTAAGGCTTTCCCTGCCAGTGGCATGAGGTTACACATTTTAATGGAAATGTTTTCCTTGGGTACCACTCTATCCTCATTTCTATTGCAAAGAAATTTGTCTTTGCATCCCAGCACGTATAAAGTAGTCAATCACTGAGGTAAGGAATGATTAATTTATGGCTCCTTCCTGCCTGCCTTATATAGCTTCCAGGGGAGCTATATGAGAGTTTCTGGCAGGACGTACCACTGACCTGGATCTGTTGCCTGCTAAAAGTGCTCAACAGGTCTATGGAAAACTGTAATATAAACTGAGTTAATATATTGCACTATATCACATAAATATGAACTATTTATTTAACTTTTAATTTTAATATTATTATTATAAGTATTATGATTTTTTGTGAATCATATTTAAAAAGCAAACAAATCTCGGATACATCTGGTATGTATACTGCATATTAAATGTTACTATTGCAAAGTGTCAACCTTTAAAAAATGTAATGACAAAATTCAGAAAATAAATGAATTACAGTACCATTGTAGTCAAAAATGTTTCCTGTTACTTTTTCTCCTGCTGGGTGATTCCTCCCTCTCCTTATCCCTTAAACTAAAACAGATTCTGTCAATTGTTCTGACTGCTGCGGGAAAAAAAACAATCCTGAAATTATGGCTGGATCCATACTCCTGTTTCTTGGAAACTCTACCTACTGGATTTGTTTTTAGTTTGGAATATACCCCAGTCAAAATAAATGGCGCCAGTAAGAAAACTGTACAATTCTGGTGAAATATAAGAGAGAGATTGTATCAGATGCAGTATGTTTCATTACTGATTTTATACCTGTCATTGCAGTATTACCGTTTTTATTACATTTTACTTTTGTGTTGGGTGGATCTCAAACTTTGTTGTATATAGTTCAAAATCTAAAATGATCAATAAAAAAATGTTTTAATTGCTCACAAATTTGACATTCAACTTTCAATCTAAGCCATTCAAAAAGAACTCAACAATATTAAAAGAATGTCATGACAATACCGTCTCACCTCACAGTTTTATCAACAGTTTAGTATCTTGATCAATAAAAGAGTGCAATGCCATAATTTTAATACAAATGTACTTGTGTTTGTTTGTATATATGCTCTAACATTAAAAAAAGTTTACAAATAGTCTAAAATGAAAGACAATCAACTTGTATAATAGTTTGTTCACCCGATCAACATATCCTGAAGTCCTTCCTTTCATAATAATATACTTAATAAAAAAATATAAAAAAAACACAAATCATTTAGATCCTCTCCTATTAATTAATGTATATCCACCACTACCTGTATTCAGCATATAATAAAGCCTCAGATCAGCAGTTTGAAACAGAATCATATTTCTGGGTTTGTGTATAATAACCTGTGATATGAGATTGCGGGGTATTTGTGGGTAAGTGCGTGACGCCTTTCTTTTTAGAGACTGCAGTTTGAGTGACAGTGTAAAGGACTGTTCATTAAACCATTGTGATCATTCTGCTTGCTACAACTCCCAGCGCTTCATCTTTACCTGGAGCCTTCAAGGACACAGCAGTGACACAGACGCTCCAACTACAAGTTACATGGCTTTAGGCCAGATATCTGCTGTGTTCTGTTTCTGTTTGTGTAGATTCAATTTGACGTCTCACTCCATTTTTCACGCATTTTCTGTCTCGCTCTCTCGCTGCTCTTTGCACTCTGCCATATTTTAAAGTTTCCACTTGTCAAAAAGTAGCCACAGAAAGAGTTCTTTTTTTCCTTTGATGTCTTTTAACGGAGAAACTTTTACTTGTATTGTTTATATATATAGACTGCTCTGTGCTTCTTGATAGAATACATGATAGACCATTGTTTTTAATTATGAAAATATTATTTATTTGATTGTGTTTTTGTGAGATGAACCATCTCATTTTCGAGGGGGTCCCAAATATAGAAGGTATATTAAAATAAGGCTTGTCACTTCTGGTCAGAATAACAACACACTTAAAAATGAGTGATGTATAGCAGTGAGTATATTGTAAATATAAAGGGATGTAAGGATATCACCAGAGTGGCTTTTTGGTTTCTTTTCTTGTGCATCCCAGCCACTAGCACCCCATCTGAATGATTTTTAGCATAGCGGGTAATATAGTTATTCAACGTCCCAATTTGTAATGTTGCAATATGTATTGAAATAATGATGTTTAGTTCCTTTACTTGAAAGTTTAGATTTGATTATCATAATGTTTTGTTTACAGAATTTGAGGTTTACTGTATCATTATTATTCACACCTTACAAATGTTCATCTACCTTAAAGTTTGCTTTGATTGTTCAGTATTTATGCTTTACCATTGCACACACTTTGTAACATTTTATTTACCAAGTTTAGGGGTATCTTCAACACTTGTTTAAGTTATTGTAAAGAGAGCAGATATATTGTTTTTTTAATTATTTTAGTTTTTGACTATTAAAACTATTTGTCTTAGCAATGTTGGTAAATTAAAATAAAGTGGTTTAAAAAATCCTAATATTCCTAAATGTTTTGTTATTATATTTAAAAATTGAATAAAATTTTTTTTATTATAAAATATTTAATAATTATTAGTATCGAATTATATGTAAAATGATATTGTGATCTTTTTTTTTTTGCAATACCGCCCAGCCCTATATTAAAATATTATTATTTGTATAAACATTTGAGAACTATTCTTCCTAATTTCATATGACGAGAATTTCTGCACTCAACAATTTATTAAAAGAACAGGGGAAAAGACGTTTTAGCCAATGTTCCTGTTTCTCCTGAAATTTGGCAACAGCAAACAACTATACAGCATTTGGTTGAGCGCAGTGATTTACATTTAACTCCAAACTTCCAATGTAAAAAAATAGGTAAAAATATATCAAATTAAAGGATTTTTTTAATATGACAATTTTTTGAAATAACAAATGTTTTCATTTGCTCCAAACGATCAGATATAAGGTATATTAATGTATATATGAATGTATATTCTAGTTACTTCCTCACTTTCCTTCAGCTTACTCCCTTCTTTTAACATTTTGGTCATTTTATGTACAGAAAATCCTTAAAATTTAGAAAAAATGTCATCACTAGCTCTGAGAATCAACATCCAACTTCATACATTATAATAAATCATAAATCCAGAGAAACTGACAATTATCAAGTGGTCTCTTCATTCTTCATTGAATGTAAACAATTCACTAATAATACTAAACAATACATTCTATAGCAAACTATAATTATATTTAAAAAAACAAATTTATTGTTGCAAATTTTTACTTTACGCATATGCAATTGTGTAAATGATAATTTGCATAAATAAAAAATCGCTGGAATTGAATTTCTTTCAAGCCTTTTTGCCCCTTACTCTTCAACAACAGTCCAAACTGAAACAGGCTCTATACTCCACACAAGGGCGGCTGAAAGTCAGCGAGAGTGCGCTGGAGTCGAGTGTCACATGAAGTCTACATTGTGGCAGCTACGTGCAGCGGCCTGTGGCTCTGGCTGGAAGAACAGGCAAAAATAGATTGAACATGCCGGTGCTGCGCTCGTTCCATTGCTGTGTTTGTTACTTTTTTCCTGCAGTGTTCGACTGAGCTGGGACAAAAGGAGACGCAGACTACAAAAAGGTGCGATTTTGACAGATGAATCGGGCTGGCCAAAAGGGAGCCCAAACGAGAGACTAAACCAGGACAGAGGGAAATGCAGAAGAGGGTGTTTTCGGCTCTCTTCATACCTGAACTCATCAGGGAGTCTATGTGTGCGATTATAGGAGGATCATTTTTATGGTTGCCATCAGGGGTGCCTTTTGAAATAAACTTATGCCCTTCAAGACTTCACTACTTTAATAATACAATTATAGCACAGCATAACTGTATTGTCTGGAATAATAATGGCATAAATTTGTTTAATGAATAAATGTCAAGTTCTACATTAATATTTTAAAGAGAATTTTATCAAAGCTGCACTAAATGCATTATGCAGTTATATATCAAAACGACTGATTTCATCAAGTCAAAAAATATTTTACTGCTAAAACAACTTTTATTATTATTTATTATTAATTTTTATATTAAAAACGTGCTAGCTTTAGATGGTTTTACCTTAAGCTTTTCATAGAGTGATAGTCATAATCTAAATATAGGTTTCATTTACAATAACAAAACCTAAAATTTGCCATTGATAACTTACTTTTCCTGCCATTAGTCAAGCACTCAAGCTCAGACACTGTCTGTTTGTTTGTTTTTCTCCTCATTCCACTACCAGTTATTTGTCAACTGGTGATTTCTTCAACAAAGATCCAATCATCTGAATCAGTCAATCCCATAAGTTGCTGTCTAAAAAACAAATGCCATAATTTCATTAGTGAATTGGTCCAATGAATTTGGGAACCAGTTAAACAGATTTATTAGATTTATTAGTTTGCAATGTCATTTTGGGAAAATCATGGCAACATGAAGATACAATACACTGCTGCCATTGAAAATTACTATTCTGTAAATGTCATAACAAGGGCTGACAACTATGACCTTAAGACTTGTTTTTCCACAAATGTTTAAATTAATATAAAATGTATCAATAAATGTATTTCTAACAAACTATCAAACTGCAAAAGTACCAAGTTTTCTAAAACAATTAGTCATAGCACCTTTTGACTGCTCAAGCAAGAGCTAAAGAGAGTTTAAATCATGTCCTAATTACTGCCCAGCTATAGAAAGTAGAGCGCTCTGATTTGAATTTGCCCTGTTTCTGAAATAGCTCCCTAGGTCCAATTCAACATTTCACCAGAACTGATGTACTGTTTGCAATATTTAAGGCCCAGGTCATGTAAGGCGGAGTTGGAGAGTAAAATGAAAAAGTTAGGGAAAAAAAGTGGAACACACAAAAGCAACTACATATACAAAAAATTTATATTAATATTATTATTAGAGACGTTCTGATACATCAGTGAAAATCGTTATCAGCCGATAATAGCATTTGGCTGATCTCACGAAACAATCACAAGTGTTTGTGTTAGTTGGAGATGAGCAAAATATTTTAATGACCTTGCATGTATTAAGGCTTTTTTAAATATAAGAACTTAATAAATTTCTGTTTCTCTGACAATATTGTTGACTAAAATCTGGCTGGAAAATAACAAATGAAACATGAAAATATATTTTTTTCATGAAGAGTTAATATTAAAATGTAACGTAATGTACTTATTGCAGTAAACAGTAGTTTATAGGTCTGCTTCCTTTTAGTAAAGTAACGGATTTATAGGTGTGCATTTTAACTTCCTTCATCAAATATGAGCTCTAAATTTTTTCTTTATTAAGACATGTTGAATTCTTCTGCCATCATTTGCAATGTTTCCAAATTACATTGTGATTTTTTTTACTACTTATTATATTTCTTTTTTTATATCTATTTTCTGTAATGCAGCTTCTGACCATGACATCTAAACAGCCACAAGAGACATACTTAAAGGATTAAATGCAGCATCCTTAATTTGTTGTCTTAGGTAAGGAGAGATCTCTACTTAAGTATCACACATAGAGGGAAAATATGCTTTGTGCATTATAGAGCTTGTAGCATCAGAATCGGTTCTCATAGTCAGTATTGGTCGATCACCATGACAAGGAATCGGTACTCTTTATCAGCTGCAAAAATCCTGATCAAAGCATCCCTAATTATTTTTATTAATTATTATTATTATTGTTATTATTATCATGGGCTAGGTAATTTTATACAAATTGTTAAAGAGTATTTCAATTTTTTATTTACCTTCATCCATTTGCCTAATTGCTTCACGGATCATCGGCTATGTTTTAATTGTGTAATGGGAAAACCTCCACAATGTAATATTAAAGACATTTCTGTGATTGAACAATATCTTTTCAGCTGTTTGCAATAAATAAAGCAACAGGAAAATGAACCTCAAGCCTGGCTGGTTTTCAAAACATGGGGGATCTGTACTTGGACTTTTTTATTAGTAGCAGCAGAAATAAAAATGACATTATTCTGTGAATGACTTTTTCAAATCCTCAACTTTATAAAGATGTTGGTCCATTAAACTACTGCAATTAAGTTGCTCAAAACTCCCCCCACATGCCATTAACTGCAATATCTAATTAAAACTAAAAAAGGGAGTCGTCTTTGATTGATAGGATCTCTTTTCACTAGTTTGCATTTTAATGTTCATTAATAAACTTTTATTGTTTGGCTAATTATAATACCCCCTTTAGATAATGACTTTTTGCCTTTTGTTGTAAAGTGCACTCAGCTACATATGGAGAGGCTGAAGATGATGATGCTTTATTTTCCATTCAAAATATTCAAAATAAACAGTTGTTTAGGGCTTCATAGTGGTTTCATTTGCATGAGAAGCCAGAGCTTTCCTTTGAAACTGATATAAATCCAATTTCACTTTTTAGTGGGCTTTCTTCAGTGTATTATTTTTTCTGATGCTTCATTCAGCCCAAAGAACAAAGAGAGCTATTCAAAGCCTGTATTAACTCAGTCAATGACTATAAACATTTATCAGTAAGAGTAAATTGTACAGATTAAGACTAAATGGTCTCTGAACAAACATGAGTCATTGTTTGGCATTTACAAAAAAAGTGTGAAAAATTGTCTTATTTGTATTATAAATGATTCAAATGAAATATCCACCTAATTCACACTCCGCGTTAATTTGTTTTACATCCTAATATGAACAAACTGTATATAAAATTTGTCCAAACTATGTCCATTTAAACTTTCTTTACAAATGACGCTCTGTGAAAATGTCATTGTTAAAACTAGTTCTAACACAATAAACACATTCATTACAGACAAATTTCAAAGCTCCCATTACCTGTACATACAATACAGCTACCTGTTCAAAAGTTTGAGGTCAGTGAGATTTTTAAATGTTTTAATATAAGCTTATCCTGCGAACCAATGCTGCATTTATTTGATCAAAAATACAGTATAAATTGTGAAATGTTGTTGCACTAATATGACCCATTCAAAAGTAGTTTATCATTTAATTCAATAATTTATTTCATTGCTTTTAAAGATGAATTTTCAGCTTCATTACTCCAGGCTTCAGTCACATGATCTTTCATAAATCACTCTAATATTAATTATTATTGTTATTATTAGTATTATTGTTATTAATGGTAATAGTAATAAAAGCAATAATAATAATAATAATAATAATAAAAAACATGAAAAAAAAAAAGATCCCAAACTTTTGTCTGGCTTTCTGCCTTGAACAAGAAAAAAAAAAAAACTCACAGCTCAATAACTGAGAACTAAACAAAATATTGTAATTTACTAGATGGAAAAATTTAAAGGTTTATGAATATCTGAAAGAGTGAGATTCATGTTGCATAATGTTGTATACACTGTAAAAAATTGCTGTTAAAATGATCCGATTCTACTGCAAAATAAAGTTTTTTTTCTTTAAAACAGAAATAGTTAAAACAGTGAATTCTGGGTAATATTTTGTTTTCGAGAAAGTGACCAACAGTAGAAAACTGTCGACATTTGAAGTCTGTGTTTGAAATCCCACTTTACGCCCTTGTTCACTATTATGTACACTAGTTCACTAATATAGTTCACTAGAGTTTGAGTGTGCAAAATTCTGTAGTACGGCGCTGCAAAAAGAGGCGGGATTAAACAAGATAATTAGACATATAAAAAGCGAGAAATTGGTCCATATTTTGAATTTGTGTCCAGAGAGGTCATGTTTTGATCCTCAATTGGTCTCACTCAGTCAAGTGATGTGATTTCGCCAGTTACAGCCTTAAAAATTAACTCAATTTTTAAAACCACCTTCAGTCTCAGCAGAGGATCTTTAAACAACTCCACAAACAGCATCAGCTGATTCACTTATTACTGACCGATATTGAGAATTAACAGTGTATGTGAGTGTGTGTGTGTGTCACCGTTATGGTCTCTTCACCCTTGAGTTCATAAGTTTAGTTTCTCCAGCTGCTGTAACACAGAGTTTATAAAACTTTTTTGTTATAGCAAACAGTCAAAGTTTAACAAATAAACTCAACAAAATAAACTGTTATTCTGCATGTTTCTTCATTTATAGACAGTTGCTGTTTAGTTGCCGATGCAATAAGCAATTAGAAATTTTTTAATTACCTAAAATAGTTATCATTATAAATATGCTTATAAGCATATACTGTATAGCACATCATAAATTCATACTGCAGTTGGCCAATTTGAGACAGTCGGTTTCAATGAACAAAATTCACTTGAGAGTTCACTTGAGTAGTGTTAATGTAGTTTGTGTTTTTTTATAGCAACATACAGTAAAACACTGTAAAATAAACACTGCAGAATTTAACAGTAACTTGCTGGCAACTGTGCTGCCAGTTACTTGCTGTTTTTAACACGACCATTTTTAACAGCAGCTTATCAAAAAGTGGAAAACCATTACACCTACACCTTAGTAGAGATAAGTAATAAATGCAATATTTATGAACAATACAAGATATGTGTTCTCTCTTTTGAATCTACTCAAACAGTGTCAGCTCACGTATGAGTATGATAATGCAACAAAACCCTCACACTTCAGACTTGAACATGCTCAGGACAGTTTGCAGAGAAAAATTCTTCAAAATTCCACAATTGTGTTGGTGTTTGAATTAGCGCTGCACGATATTGGAAAAGTTTTGCGATATTTTGTATTTCTGATATATACTGTATATTATAATGAATGCAATTTCACCAGATAAACAGCTTTAGATAGAATTCTTCATTTTAGATTGATTGGGGTGATGTTTTTGGAGTCTCGAATAATATAGAACAAACAAATTACAAGTATGGATAAATACAATAAAGCAAAAAAAAAGTGATGATAGTTTTCTGGAGAGTCAAACAGTATTCAGGTTACAGATATTGAATAATCAACACCGCATAGTCTTCACTGTATATAAAGTAATCTTTATTAAAGTTACAAACATTAGAATTATTACAAACATTTTTAAATTGTGGCCGAATGTTTTAAAATGTTCACACAGTCACAGGCCTTAAAGGGATAGTTGACCCAAAAATGAGAAGTACTCATTATTTAGTGACCCTTCACTTGTTTTAAAGTTTATGAGTTTATAAAATATCTTCTTCTTTTTGTTCAACATAAAAAAAATCCTCATAAATGTTTGAAACAAGTGAAAATTTAAATTAAAATAGTCAGTACATTTTTGGGTTTAAAAATGCATGAAATGTATATACTTTTACTCAATTATGACTAAACTCTGCACTGAGTATAATCAATTATATAATCAACTATGATACCAACATTGCATATCCTGGGATGTGACTATTGCAGATGCACACATTGTGATATCAATGCTGAAACATAAATTGTGCAGCCCTAGTTTGAATCAAGACTGTGATCTTTTAAGAAATGATCATGCAGCTTTTTCACCTAGGATATTATTTATGCATATGGTTCCAATTAGGGTTAAAGTCTTAAAGGTAAAATCTTGGTGAATAATGATTTACTGATGAAAATGTTTACAATCAGTTAAATTGTATGCATTCACACACTGTCAAGGTTTAAAAACTCAAGCCTATTGACCTTATTCTAAAATGCGGAAGTGCACCTGTTTTTACGATTGTCTTAGAACTTCCGATTCAGTCGCCTATGGGAGAAATGACTAGGAATAATAAACGGCAGAAAACGGTCAAACTACTTGCTCTACAAACAAATGTTTGCATGATTATACAGACCAAGTAGAATAATATAATAAGAAAATATCAAATTGCAACATCAAGCAGCGTAACGAGCAGTTTTTAACGTCAAAAAATGAATGGAAGTCAATGAGACCGGAAGTCTCAAGCCAAAAGAATTCAAATGGCAGCGCCCGCTCGTCAGCGGAGAATACGGTGAATAAAAAAAGCTTGCAAAATATTTCTCGTCTAGGATGGGTAGTGGCAAAGGCTAGGCAAGTAATAAACTCCTTACTTCATTTTCTAATATGAATGAAAAGGGGAGAAAACAAGAGAACAGAGGGCCCAGTGCAAGAGTAGATTGATCAGAGCTTGTAATGGGGCAGTGATAACCTTGTGTAATGATATGTTGCTGTGCTTGTGATTCCTGTGCTGGCCATGGTGGCCGTGCATGATGGATCACAACGGCAAGCTGATAGTGCCATTACTCACTGACACGCGCACCTGCCTGACACCCATCCCCTCTGGACACAGCAGCCCCCCAGAACCCGCTCCACCGAGACTCTCCACTGGAAATTCTGCAGTCCAGCAAATCCCACAAAGTTCCTCCCTGTGCCTCTTTTGTAGGACGTTTCCCTTTTTCACTCCCTCTACCTGACGCTTCCTCGAGTTATACTTGCTCTTTGTCTCTCTCTAGTGAGAGTTTGGGTATTTGACCTTTGGATTTTCAAAGTATATATTTATTGATTCATTTTCCTTCGGCTTAATCCCTTATTTGTCAGGGGTCGCCACAGCAGAATGAACCGCCAACTATTACAGAATATGTTTTACGCTGCAAATGCCCTTCCAGCTGCAACCCAATACTGGGAAACACCCCTACACATTTACATTCACACACACTCATACACTAGTGTCTATTTAGTTTATTCAATTCACTTATAGAGCATGTCTTTGGGCTGTAAGGAAAACCAGAGCACCCGGAGGAACCGGGAGAACATGCAAACTCGCGAATTAGCGACCTTCTTGCTGAGGTGACAGTGTTAACCACTGAGCCACCCAAACGAAACATTAATGTGTTTATTTTACAGCCTGTATTACAATAAATAAATAAATAAATACATCACAAATATTTGAATTTTCAGTGACTTGATGAATAAGCACTTTGCTGTTGTGAATTACTTTACAGTTCAGTAAAACAAGTAGCGTTAGGTAAACGCTCCGATCTGAACCTGGTGTCTCCAGAGAATGTCACTACATCTTCTTGAATTCGCTGATTAAATTTCACCATCATCTTACAAACATGTATGTGCAAAACCGCAAAAAAGGTCATCACTAACTACCACTTTAACTCACACCCTGCTTTAAACAGATATTTCAGGCATATTGTCTTGCTTTGCAGTTGCTTGCGCAAAATTAAAAAATATCCTTTTAGGTTAATATTGCCATCATTTGTTGTTCAACATCACTCAAAAAACCCATTTGGTTTAGTACACTGATGCTAGACTTGCTAACATCAAAGCAATCACCAGTGAATCTCATCCACATGTTGTGGGATTGCCCTAAATTATTTGATTATTGGACTAAAAGACATAAAACTCTAAAAGATGCCTTTGGCATAGATCTGAATACAAATCCACTTCAGGGCATTTTTGGGTCGGCAGTAGATGCTAACCTTTCAGTAAGGGTTCAAAAGGTAGTAGCTGTTACTACTTTACTAGCAAGACGTCTCATCCTGTTAAAGTGAAAACACCAAAACACCTTTTACTGCATGGATGAAAGAAGTGTTTACTTGCATTGAATTGAAAAAAAATTAGACTATCGCTTACTGGTTCTTTAAAGACCTTTGACAAGTTGTGGCACCCCTTTTTAGATTACCTGCTGGCTGACTCTCTTGATTATTAAACTGAGCAATAATGTATGAATACATATTTATTATTCTTTTTTTAAGTTATTTATCTTTACTATTATTATTATTTATTTATATATATTTTTTTTTACTTAATTATGTTAATTTAGTTTTTTCAATGGGAAGTTAGAGGCTGTTGAGGAGTATTTATTTGAGGTAGTGTTAACAACAACATGGAAGGATAATTTTAAAATGAATGTTGTGATTTATATTCCATGTAAAAAACCTAATAAAAAATTAAAATTAAAAGCTCATCAGCTAATTTAATAGCAGTATATGTGACGAGAAATATTATGTTGATGCTCAATATAATGTACATGTATTTATGAATTTTGTGATGCCTACATTGACATTAATATTAAAATAATTAAAATAAATTTAATATTAAAATAAAAAAAAAATTCTCATTTACCTGGTGTCAGTAAGGAATTAATAATTATTGACTCAAACATTAAGAAAATCAAACAAAAAAAAGCTATTTTTTTAATATAATAATTTTGTATAAGAACATGCTTATGACATCTTTTCAATTTTACATAAATTTTAAACATTGAACAATGATCAATTACTGATTTTTATTTCTCTCATACATTGACTTTTTCACAAATGTTATTTAAAACATATCACACACACACTAACAATATTTTACACAATCTTTGCACAAAAAAATCTATTTTTGGAAAATTAATCTGATGCAGACACCAACTGCTCTTTAACCCTCACCAATTAATAATTCCTCGATAATTAAAAATGATCTCAAAGCTAAATGAGAAAAGCGTGATGCCCAGGTCTCTCTCCGTGGCCTGCAGTACAGAAGACCATCATAACAGAATCCCAGCGAGGGGCCTTTTACAGTCACAAAACGCAGCACACCAGAGCACCAGTGTCGGGCAAGCAAACGTGTCAACCCTCCTGATAACTGCACCCTACTAGCCACCCAAACCGCAGCGGCCTCTAGCCTATCAATCACGGTAGACCAGCACAGAGAGCCTGCCTCCCCTGCCACTGGATGATGGAGGACAGGGGAACTGAGCTCCATGCATATCAGCTGCTGCATTTTGTAGCCCTCCAGGAGAAGAGCAGGTGAAGGGCTGAGAGCAAGAGTGAGGGTGCGCATGAGAGTGATAAAACACTTGCCTCTGCTCCATCCTTCCATGCAGTTGTTGCGTTAATTGTTTTGTTAGTCTGTTAATGAAATCACATCACACTTAAAATTATTTTGTATATTATATAGAAAATATTGTATTTAAAAATATTATATTTACAAGAAATTTTGAAATATTGCATGGCAAAGGGCTGAAGTCAGAGTCGCATTCATATATTAAGACAGCTGAGATCTATTGGTGTGTGTCAGACACTGTAAAAGACCCTCCTGTATGATTCTGAGGTGTCTTCTGTGATTCTATATTTGACTTGCTGGAAAAGGAGAAAACCCAATTAAATAAGCAGAAGGGCAGGTTCGATTGTGGGGGGGTGTACAACCCAACCCACCAGAATTTAGCAGAATTGTAATAGCATTAATACTGTAGATATGGACTAGTGTCTACTCGTTGTTTGAAACTAAGGTGTGCAGTATGAATGTAATTTTATTAATATTATTGTCTTCTTATTTATGTAATTCATTTTATTTTATTTATCCTATTATATAGAGAGCTCTGCTGTGACATGAATTTACCTTTGGGATTAATAAAGTCTAAACAAACAAAGAAGTAATTTTAATAATATTAATCATCATAATTATTATTATAAACAGATGTATAGATGTATTTACCCTGTTTATTGCACACATATTTTTATGAACAAAGAAATTCTGATCATACATTGGTACCATAATTTACAGTGTAACAATAGTACATTTGTATACTTTGTCACTATTCATCAAACCACTAGGTTTTACCCATTTTTTCAGCAAGAAGTATTTATTTCTTCAAAATATAATAACATTTAGTATGATATTTTTTCTTTAGTTTTAGATCTTAATAAGTACAGATCATAAGTGTATTGTGCTGATGCAGAATGACAATGGAACATTAAATACGTTTACATTTCATTCTCACAAAAGTTATTTCAAAAGATTAGACGTGCAGACGCTTTCTATTTATATTTTTACATGTGCAAATTTCATTTCATGCAGAAACCCGATTGTATGGGTCAAATGAATAAATTATATACTTCTATTGAGGAAAACAAGCTTGCGTGGTTAAATGAGGTTTAGCATAGATTTTATTAACCATTAATAAATTTACATGAAAAGGTAGTCAATTTAATTAAGAGTAATTAATTGCTTTTTATGTACTCTTTAATCAATTCCTTCATACTTAAAAGGAAACTGTAATCATAGCTGACAATTTAATTTAATACCCACATTCTCCACCAAAAGAGTTTCACTTAACAAGACGTCTCTTCTCCAATTCACAGCATTTATAAATGTCAAAATATTGTGCACATCCCTCTTGCTTTCTCTCTGGCAGTATAAAGCTCGCAGCAAGCCAGACGAAAGGAGGATTACACTTTATTGAGGGAAAGCTGGGAAAATTACTCAGCGGAAAAGAAAACCGTTGGCATACCATCAAAATCTCATCCAGAAGAATTACCATATGACTCTTTACCACTGACTGCCAAGAGAGGGGAAAAAAAGGCTTGACTTGAAAACCGTAGGAGTGTTTTGCGAGTCTAAAGGAGCTCGCTACAACCGCGCAGCTACATCAAACACTTGAATAAGCATGCATTAGTATGCTTGTTTTAATCCTGGATGGCTCTGTGCTATATCCAGCACCCATTGTGAAAATGTCAAGTGGTGAAATTGAACCGGTTTGCAGATATCTGTGGCTGTCACAAATCTGTCTAAACAGGTTCGGACTGTTTAAAGAGATTCCAGTGAGAGCCGTTTACCATACTGCCTATTGACTGCTCAAATTACAACTGTCAGTTTAACTAAAATATTATTTGACTTCTTTTGATGACATTGAAAGTGTGCGCCAGCGTTGACGCTGGACTTAACATCAAAATAATATCTGTTTACAGCAGGACACGGCGCTAAGAGGAAAAGACAGTTTTCAAGGTACCTGAAAATGCAATTCTGGAAATGCACTTTGATGTGAGAGACTGTCAGCTTTCGCTAAACACGCATTTCATGCTTGCACAGTTTTGTTAGACTACCAGCTCCTGTAGTTTCAGGAGTGCTTTCTGTTTATGAGAAGTAAAACAGTTTTGAAACAGATGTCTGATGATTGGATTTGCTGCAGAAACTAGCGTATGACTGCAGAGTGATTCAGAAAGAGTGAATAGCATGACACAAATTGAAGTTTAGTGGCTAATTAGCTTTAAATGGGCCACTTAATTGGTCTCGAATGCAATGAGAAAAACATCCATATTTCACTTTGTCTTCATTAACGCACTGGAAAGTGCTCATTTGATTTATAATAATGAAGTTAAATAGCAGATATTTATTTCTTGGCCTAAACCATTTTACTGAATCATTTAACAAGATAAACTGAGGAAACAAACATGTAAATATTGGAATAAAATGTTGCCATGTTGAGCACACGGCTCGCTGATGAGACTCTACATTCTCATTAAGCCATTAAAATACTTAGAGAATGTGCAACTTATCAGTTGTCATATATCTGTAACTTGATGCAAGACTAAAAATGCAATTATATTCAGCCAGGAACACACAAAAAAAAAAAAAAAACGGTTATGATTCAGAGATCCAGGAATGCTGCATGCTCAAGGCGAAAGAGTTTGAGTCAGAGAACAGAATTGAGCTGTGGAAGGATCACAGAAGACGGCACCTGGGGGATTCTGGCCATATGTTTAAGCTTTGTCTTGTCCTACAAAGTTAGTGCGCCCTTCATCATGCTTCGTCAAAGAGGAGCTTGGCTGTGACATAGAGAATATGGGCTACCACAGCGAGAGGAGGTATCAGTAAGGTATCGCTCCTGGCTGCTTTTTAACAGGGCCAACCACTGCACTGATTATGGCATAATTACAGCAGTAAAGCCAGGAGATTATCCACCTGGTTATGGGCTCAAGTCTCTTCACTAATAGGGCAAATGAGCAGCTCCAGCTTGTAGGTTCGGGCCAGCCGAGCAGCCGATTAATGCAGTTTATTGGGATCTGTTAAAAACATTAACTGAAGACAAGCACAGCAATTCGTCATGTTTAAAGGCAGGGAAATTAAATCATAGCAGAGGGAAATGAGCATAGATAAAGCAAAAATGCTCTTTTAGAGGTTACCTGTTTGCAAGCGGTGTACTTTTGCACACCACACCTCTCCCCTCCCCTCACTAGTCTCCTGGTGGACCACTTTCATTCTCCTTTAAGTGGGTAAATTGGAAATAATTGCCTCAACCGTAAACAGAATTTGATTAAAGGACAAAAGATACCTGTGAGAGCATATGAGAGGGAATTAAATTGGATTTGCGTAACTGCTAAGTGTGGCAGGAGCCGCAAACCCACTTTCTCATTTACCCTCACTGGCAGCTGCGCTCAGCACTGCTGGATGCTGCACATATTCACATTCACGGGACAGTTTGAAACTATTTTCACTAACTTTACTTTGTTTTAATCGTTTCAAATAGTTTACAGCATTCACAATATTTCATGTAGACAATTTTGAGGGATGTAAACAAAAACCAACATATCCCAACGTATTTCCTGTTTTACATTTTTAATTTCTACAATTTCCAAAAATGCAAATATAGCCATACATTGATAAATGATGTTATGATAGCTGTTTTAACATTAAATTAGGATTTAATTGCCCTTTTGTTATAATTACGAAATAGTTTGATAACAAGCAGGAAATGTTCTTGGGCAAATGACATGACCACATTGAAATAGTCTATATCATTGTGTCAATTTACAATTTTTATATCTCTTTTAATATTAAAGCAAACCCATACTTTCACACACCTAAAGAGCAGACAAAATTTCAAGTTCATTGTCATTTACCACATGCCCCTGTCATTTAAATAATCCAAACACCAACAACAATTCTTCTTCAGTCAAGTGCCATTGGAACCTTGCTGAATTAGCAAAATATGCTAATGCAGGTAACTGGCAGCTAAAAACTGGAAATCCACAAAACTACAATGGAAACCATTTACAAGCTTTGCATTTACATAAACATGCAGCCTTGTCAAACAAACATGCTTCACTTGGAAATAACGCTTCAGTTTTCATGAGAAAACATTTTTCAACATAATAGTAAAATTCAAAAAGATTGCCCTGTCATAACTCGTATAACAGACATGCATTTCAAATGCATATAATCTTGCAAGTCAGCATTATTGCAACTTTGGCAACTTTGAAAAATAAAATTGGATCTCGCAGTCAAACAAAAATAGTATTGTACGACTACTGTAGTCAATATAACAATGTTTTGAAAGTGTTTTGAATAGCAGAAGGACAAAACTAAGGCACATGCAGCGTATCTTTGTGGAAGCTTGCATATTTTCCACTTTAATTAATTTTCCAAGGACAAAAGACAGGAGTTTTGCTAGACTCCATAAATTATTACAAAAGACAAGAGCGTGTGACTCTCCATTTAAAGAACAGTTTCTGCTTTTTCTAAATTGTGTGGAGTTCTTTTGCAGATGTGCTTTGGAGGAAATGTACCATTTCATGGTAGGGGGGGCCATCTGCTGGTCATATTAAACAACAGAGCTTTTGTACGCTTTTCATCTTTATCCAATATTTTATGTTTACTTCAATTGCAAGTTAACTGCATATTAAATGCCTACAAAACAAAAAGATTATATATAAATAAATGTGTAAAAACATACATACAAATATACACTGTCATTCAGTGGTTTAATGGCCACCTAGAAACGTATAGGTCTACGGTAATATCTATAAAGAAGATTCAAATTAACTGTATAGAAGCCTTTCAGCTTGAGTGTTTGAGCTAAAAATTTTGCATTAAATGAATGTGCGTTTCTTGCTTTTGTTTCTTTCCACCTACATTTGTGAACTAAAACAAAGAGCAGGTAACTTAGTGGAAAGTGATGAATAGGTTTGCTGGCGCCATCACTCGTACAATGAAGGTGCCAGGGCCGGGTGCAGAAATGTTCAAAGTCATTGTTCCCCTGGAGACGGGTCAGCGTATTGGTCAAAGCCTGATGCGACTGTACTGTGCTTTATCCTCATGTGCACCTAACCACCTCCACCCAGAGCCAAGCACTGAGGATTCTCACATTTATTTCCAGTAAAATCTCCCTCCCAACTGCAGAGTATGCACAAACATCTCCTTGATGTTTGCTATGCGTCCTCTGATGTTTACCTGCATAAATAATGTCTTTGGTGTGCCTTTGCAAAAGTGATCATGTGTGTAATGTTACTCGAAATGTATCAGTAGAGCGATGCCATATCTGGGCTTGACCTCATGCGTTCTGTATGTTTAACTTGGTTTGTCATGTAAAAGTACTGGACTGGATAGAAGTTAACTTTTACGTATACAAATCTATTTTTATTTTAAGCATTTAAATTGATGAAGAGCACACACCATGATGAACTGATGTGCTGTTTTTGACTCTTAATATGTACAGGCTGAATTAGACCATTGAATTTGAATAAGCGGTATTTGATCTGAGCATGCGATCTGATGTACTTGCTAATAATTTGAGATTATAACTGTGATAATTGAGCAATTTTAGAAAATGTAAAACCATAAACAAGTGCAAATAGAAGATCAACATGTAATTGGACATGTTTTTTTTGTTAACGTTCATTTGATGTCAAATATACTTACACTGTAAGAAACTCTAGGTTTCACACAATCAATTTGCGATGGGACAACATGAGGTAATGAAGTTGTCTTAAAATTAAATTAATCCCAATTATGTATTAACTGGTAATATCGGCACAAAATATACAAACTTATCAGCCCCAGTATTTATCTATTTGTTTAATCATGAACATTTATGATTTGTTTGTGACAATTTATACTTATATATGCCATAAACAATAACCTTATATTATCTGAATAATTAAAATTAACTGTAAAACCTGCATAAAAATATGTAATATGACTTAGTAGATTTTTACAATTTATTCATATTATAAATTTAAAGTGATGTGAGTGGTCTACTTATTGATAACATTTCTAAGTCCTTATACTAATCTTCACGTATTTTGTTTTACTTCAAAAGTTGAAATTGAGGAACAGAGAGCAAGGGTGTGCGCGCGCGCGCGTGTGCGAAACCGTCAAAGACACGCCGGGCGCCCTGAGATTCCCCACGCAAGGCACACCTTATTAAACACTGCCTGATAGGGTCAATAGCCCGCTCTCCCAACACCACCCTAGAACAATTTCAATTTTAATAGCTTTTACTATGTATTTCACAGGCAAGCCCCCATTGAAATAGAGCCATCAAAAAATCCCGCCGACAGATTCAAGCCCGGGAGCTTGGCGTAATTATCCCAGCGGACGCGCGCCTGTGTAAGGTAGTTCAACCTCGTTCATCATCTCCAGCAGGCCCCGGACTCTGCCTGCTAATTTCATCCCCAGGATTAGCTTTGCTCACTTGTCTATCTTGTTATATTTCTTGAGGGTGAAATATCGCCTTCCACTTTTAATAAGGCTGAGCGGGGCCACGCACCGTTGCCTGCGCGCGGCGTACGCGCGGAAAAAGGGGCAGAAGGGGAGCAAAACTTTGCCGCGCGCTCTTCTGGGGAGTGACCGGAGAGAAAGAGTGAAGGTGAAAGCGTATGCCTGTGATACCTGCAAGGCAATGCAAGCTGTTTGCTCTCTGAATAGAAAAGAAAAGAGGTGTGGAGGAGCTCTGGGCCGTGCGCGCTGATACACCTCCAGAGGATACTCGTGCGCGCCGAAATTAGCAGACACTCGCAAGGAGGAGAACGAGCATGACATCTTATTAAACTTGTGGATCAAATCCGCGTATCCTCAGATCATTTGCCATCCGTTTGTCACCTTCACCCTCCACCCCGCGCGCCCCGCACTTAATTACAATGTATTGTGTTTAAAAGGGCAATTAAAGCCATCACACCAATGGCGTGTTGGACTTTAATTACCCATTGACAATAAGGGTGAATGCTGCTGTGTACTTGTAATAGCTTATGCCTCATTTGTGCAGGGCACCAGTTTGCAAGTTTTCTAAAACAAAACTATAAACACATACAAATAACACTAACAAATAACACTTAACTTGCATTAAAAACTGTTCTTTTTGCACTATGTTGTTTTGCACTCCTTGCCCTGACCCCTTACGAGTAATTGTAGTGTTTACAAGTTTTTATTTTTACTTATATTTTTACATATTATATTTGTAATTGTATTTATTGCAATTTCCTTTCTTTTTTGTATTAATATTATATGGTAGGCACCTAGGGTCTGAGAGCGTTTTGATTATCCGTATGTCCTGTACCTGTGGTTGAATTGACAATAAAGCTGACTTTGTCTTTGATAATATAGTAATAATTTTATAATAAAATAATATATAAATAGTATACAATGGATACTGCACATTAAATCTGTTGTATTATTATTTATCTGCAGAGCAGTGGTTATAAAATAATACTTTTTCTATAATTTATAACATGGTTCATGCACATTTTTACTACAAAAATTTCATGACTTTTCCATGATTTTTCCAAAACTTTCAATTAAATTTTTATGACCTAATGATTCATGCAATGTCTACATATGCATGGTAAAAATCAACAAATGTTAAAATTTATTAAAGCATATCGTAAAACAATCTATTTAGTTTCAATTTATATTTATTCATTCATTTATTCATTCATTTTCTTATCAGCTATAAGCCTCTTTATTAATCCGGGGTAGACACAGCGGAATGAACCGCCAACTTATCAAGCATATGTTTTACGCAGCGGATGCCCTTCCAGCTGCAACCCATTACTGGGAATCATTCATGCACACTTATTCACACACTATGGCCAATTCATCTATAGCGCATGTCTTTGGACGGTGGGGGAAACCCACACAAACACGGGGAGAACATGCAAACTCCACACAGAAATGCCAACTGACCCAGCTGAGGCTCGAACCAGCGACCATCTTGCTGTGAGGCGATTGTGCTACCCACTTCGCCACCGTGACACCAAATTTATATTTATATCTTTAAAAAAAGAAATACACCACACAAATAATGTGAGAGTATGTGATTGGGAAGGACAGAAAAAAAGTACAGACAACTAACTAACTACAACTATAATTGTATCAGATATCTTTTTTAAATAACTTTTCCTAAACTTTTTGGGTTTTTCTGTTTTTCCAAAACTTTTCCAGGCCTGGAAAAAAATTCCATGACTGTATGAACCCAGAAATAAGTTTTAATTAGCAGGATGTTTTTATTCACTTAAAATATAACAAAATGTATAATGTGTTATCCAATTGCACCATTTATTAAGTACTGATCAGAATTGTTTTCTTTCATTTCTTTCATATTTAAATAAATATATCTGGTTTGCAGACTGACATTATTTCAGTAATTGGCATTTCATTTACATAAACGTCACTTTTAATCACCTTTGTTAATTATATTTGATGTGGACACCAAAATGTACAATCCTAAAACAAAATAAAATAAACATAGTGGAACATAATGATATTAAACCAACCCTAACATATTAAAGTTAAAATACTGGGCCCCTTGAAAGTTCACTGAGGCCCCCTAGTGGGTCTAGGTCTAATAGATAAGAATCTGCAATCTAGTGTTTTGCTTTGGGTCCTCTTATTATTCAATTTTGTTGTGGCAATGACCAGTCATCACAATAAATTGTAAAAAGTTAACTTAGTTTAACCTTAAAAAAGTGGACCATGTTATCACAAATGTGCCTGACAGCCCAGGATTGAAAAAAGAAAGAAAAAAAACTAGACCTAATTACATTCAGATCACAGTGACATGAAGTATTTCAAAACACTGCTAGCTATTATTCTGTTTCTACTCACCTTGAAATATTCAAGAGCTCACATATCACTCATTCATCGAGCAGAAAAATTGAAAAGAGAGACGGCAAAATATAATTAACCTTGTTACAGCCAGGTCAAGCAACCGATTGTTATTCGTTTCATATGACAGCGCTTTGAGGCAATATTTTCCCAGGGAGACTCATGGCATACGACATAAATTGAGATAAAAATGAAAACAAGAAACCTGAATTAATACTACTGTACTGTATCAAATAAAAAGCTTCTTGGCACCTGTGAGATACCCTTAAGCAGTTTAGAGGTAAATCGCTATTGAACCAGATCCTTTTAGCTACTGGAGCTTATTGCTTCAGACTTTCATCACAGAGGCCGGCTAACATTTGATACTTCATCATCTACCCGTGGCCTCACCGGAGCCACTGAGTCAACCTGACACACACACACACACACATATATATATACAGCGCTCAGCATATATAAGTACACCCCTCACAAATCTATCTTTTGAATTTATATTTTTAATAGAAAGCTATACAATAATATATTTTTGCATATACATTAGAAAAATTCTGTTGAAAAGTTTTTGTTTGTAATTTATTTTTGCAATATTTTGCTTGAATTTAATTGTATTGTCTTTGAAATTCTAAATATGTTTGGTAACTAAAATATTATTTTAATAAATATATCTGTTTAATAAATCATAAATTAATATATAAATTAATAAATAAATGTTTTTTTTAAATGCACCAAAATACATTGATCATATTCACTAAGAAATGGATACAAATATTCATTTTCAAAATGCGGTGTCCTCCATTATGCTGCATTATGCTGAGCACTGTATATATATATATATATATATATATATATATATATATATATATATATATATATATATGAATGAATAACTCATTAAGATACAGCCTTAACCAGCCTTGGCAGTAGCAAAACAAATTGTAAATATGCACTTACTGAATTGCTTTAAAAATAAATAAGTTTCAAATGTGATGAAAATACATTGTTTAGAATCATAATGCACCCAATTTAGCCCATTTGTTGATTCCCTTTTGTTATGTCATTCATTTAAATTGATTACCATATTTGAAATAAATGAATGAGCAAGCTGAAATTAGACGGTGTTATTGAACTGTCTCTCTGATGGTCCAGACCTGATCTGGTCTAGGTTTTTCCTGCTTAATTAAGACTCAGCTGACACACTGTTCATTACTTTTGCAACCCTCTTGTGAGTGAATTGCCTCCTTCCATTAATATTTACAGCCTAATATCTGCAACCCCGAGAAGCCACAGCACTCAAATTATATGTCAGATAATTAAAAGAATAATTATGAATGGTCAGCAAGGTAAGAGCCATATTTCATCGATGATTGTGTATTTATTTTCCATTTTTCATGGCTTAAATGTATTTTGTATGCAAATAAGCACCGGACAGTTTTTAATTAACCGTGAGGGGCATTATGAGCAACTTGGTAATAAAATATGTTTACCATGCATGTGCACAAAACAATAATTGTATACCATATTTAACAGCACTCTCCTAATTTAACTCACATTATTTAATATAATTATTCATCAATAATAATTACATGCCTTTTATGTTATTACATGCATATTTTGTTATGATGCTCTTGATGACACATCAGAGCAGGAATATGAGGTCATCATCATCATATATATTCTTATATTATACAAATGTAATCCATCCTACAGATGTATGAGCAAAAAGTCAGTACAACAGCTGACCCACCATCCCCCCCACTTGCACCCGGCATACTATACTATACAATGTGCCACACTTCACCTCTCACATAAAGATGGTCATTAACTGAATCCCATAATTTTCTTCCCTGCCTCCCACGAAAGGCCATTTGCAACTTTAGGTGTGGCGGGATAATGGAGGATGATATTTCTATCCAACAATGCCAGGGGCAGACTCTGATCATTTTCTCTTCTGAAGGTTAAACTTAGATAACCTGCCTTTGGCATTTAATCAGCTACTTGTTAAATACTCTTTTGGTAATAAAATAATTTAAAATTTTATTGCTTCTCAAATAAGGCTCTTTTTAAATGGATTTAATGACTTTGTTAAGGCTTTGCTGAACGCATCCCTAGTTAGGCTAGTGTGTAAAAGCCTAATGGTAATGATATGCTTTACAGCTTGCAAAATCGCAATGATATTCATTAAAATGACTTTGGTAATCACTGTGTGTAAATTAGAAATACCTGTCCTGTTGGCAGACATTTAAAGGGATAGTGCTCCACAGTACAGCATTCAGCACTATGGTTTCTGCAAAAAGAATAGATATAAATATATGTGAGATATATCAGTGCCTGCACTTTAATAGACAATCCACACATAATTTAGAGGTATCATTTATTAATATGTTTATAATGGCTAATAGCATTTATTCATTTTGGTTAATGTGAATGGAGGTGGCACTGTGGTTCAGTGGTTAGCACTGTCACCTCACAGCAAGTAGGTCACTGGTTTGAGTCCCGGCTGGGCCAGGGGGCATTTCAGTGTGAAGATTGCATGTTCTACATGTGTTTGCGTGGGTTTCCTCTGGGTGCTCTGGTTTTGCCAAGAGTAAAAAAAGACATGAATAAACAGAATATGTGAATTGGATAAACAAAATTGGCCGTAGTATTTGAGTTTGTGTGTGAATGCAAGAGTGTATGTGTTTTTCCTATTAATGTGTTGCTGCTGGAAGGGCATCCGCAGCAAAAAAACCTATATGCCAGCAACTAGTTCTTTGCAACACTCACATGGTCGCCCAGTGAAGTTAAGCAGGGCTGCGCCCACCCAGATGGGAGACCACATGGGAAAGCTAGGTTGCTGCCGAAAGTGGTTAGTGCTGCCAGCAGGGGGGCTCAATCTGTCTGTGTGGGTCCTCCTAACGACCCAATATATTGATGGGGACTCTATACTGTTCAGGGAGCACCGTCTTTCAGATGAGACGTTAAACAGTGTTCCTGACTCTATGATTGTTACAAATCCCAGGACGTCCTTTAAAAACGATGTTTAACCCTGGCATCCTGGCCAAATTTGCCTACTGCCTTCTGCCCATCATGGCCTCCTAATCATCACTATGTCATAATTGGCTTTATGACTGTCTCCTATCCACCAATAAGCAGGTGTGTGGTGTGTGGTCTGGCACAATATGGCTGCTTTCGCATCATCCAGGTGGATGCTACCCACTAGTATAAAGTGTAAAGAGCTTTGGAGGCAAGGAAAAAAATATATTTATATGCTAGTAATTGGCAGTTAATTTCACAGTGACAACCCCAGATAGGTCAGGGACTTAGCTAAAGGATAGTGAGTGTGTTAATGTGAATTTTATACATACATTTTTTCTACATTTTAGTCAATTAGCAGACTTTTTTTTTTCAAAGTGACTTACAATTGAGGAGGTATTCAGCAATTCAACAAGAGGCAATACACACATACAAATACAGGCAACTGTACTTTAACATTTCATGGTTTTGATGTATGTCTGATTATGTGCACTAAATCAGTAAAAGCTAAATAATTGTTATTCACTAGTTCACTCACTCACTGACATTCCTTAGGCTTATTTCCTACTTTATCAGAGGACACCAAAACAGAATGAACCGCCAATTAAACCATTAATTAAGTTTATAACACCTAATTCTTAAAAAAAACCTGATAGTACAAATATATTGGTATGTGTAAAACTAATAGTAATTAATGCATTAGGTGAGTATTAGATGAACTAATAAAATGTGCCAAATTATATCAATTAAATTAATAAAATTAATGAATGAAAGAATTAAAATAAATTAATTTATTATTTATTCAATTATAATACTTAAATTATGAGACACATAAATGAGCAATATATATTGTTTCTTGAATGTATATTATTAAATGCTTAAAACAAATTCAAAATCAAGAATTCTGATTATAGATGTATGTAATTTAATAGATTTTGTCATAACATATAAATTTTAATTTATATAAACTGAAATGTAACATACTAACATAAATTGAATCATAGTATACATGGTAAAGTATACACATATTATGTCTATTCTAAAAAAATATGTTTTACAACATTGATGACATTCTTGGTTAATAAGAGGCCACCAAATAAAACATACAAAACTATAAAAAAGAATAACCTTGCAGCATTTCCTTATGAGGACCTGGTGGTCTGTCCTTCAGAGTCCGGATATGGTCATGCTTCCTGTCCACTGACATCCATATAAATGGCCTTATTATCTCCCATTGCAGTGGAGAACCTGGTCTGGTCTAGTCCAATGAATCACCAGCAAGTTCTCCTTTTCTGGCCAGGCTCCAGCTCTTGTTTTCTCATTAGGTTCCGGTGCCTGTTAATGACAAAGTAACAATAACTCACATGGATTAAAAGCCCAAATCTGCAGTTGAGAGACAGCATGAGCAACTAATGAGGTGCATTTGGGTAAGTTGTTGACACTGTTTTTCACAGCAAAGGAGGGATATCTTTAATTTACTAAAGCTATGACAACAGCCGAAAGAGCAAAGTCAAGCAGATGAAGATGAATACACCGCTTGGGTCCCCAGGAACTTCTGCATTAGTGCATGACAACCTAAAATGCTCTTGTCACCAATGAGCGTCACATTCGCCTGTGGGCACTTAGTGGGGGAATAAGAAGCCGTCAGGATGACAGATTGCCAGAGACCGGGACTTGTTGGGGAAAAATGAGAAATGAACATTTGGTGGCGGCAGCGCTGCACACGATGGGTGACAGTTATGTGATATGCTCATGTCAATTTAATAATTCTGTCACCGGACGAGAGGAAAAGAGAGAACGTATGAGAGAAGCCATTAACTTCATACATACTGGCCTCCATAGTGTGTGAATGGCTGTGTTAGATCAGGTCTTTGGAGATTTAAAAATAAAAAATAACACTGTTTTGGCTTAGGTTTGTGTGTCAGCCTTTAAAGAATGAACCACCATTCTGAGAATTTCCACAGGGATGTGACATGGAAGCTTCAATTTAATAGTCTCTACACCGGCCTCACAATATCTTCATTTAATTTTAATAAGCCACATAGTTTTTAAATTTCTCACAAAAAAAGTAAAAAAAGGAGACCAGAAAAATTAAAGGAACAAAAAAAAATAGTAGAAGAAAGTAAAAAGTGGGGAAAAAAATAATGGGAAAGGATAAAAATAAGAAAAGTTGAGGAAAAGATTGACTCTAAAAAATAATGAACAATGACAGGCCAGGAGCCAGCCTTGTGAAATAGGTGCTTCTTTTTTCTCAAAAAGTGGACCTTTTTGCCTCATTTAGGCTACTATGTAATTGTTGGATAATCAAAACAAACAAAAAAGTTTATTTAAAAATTAATGGATAACAACTATAGCCAAAATAGTATTTAAATTTATTTTAATATCGCGTTTGGTGCTTCATACCTTTTCATTGGTCATTTTTGTTTAAAGAATAAGGTCCAAGATTTAGAATAAAAGTTACTTGTAAAATATTTTCTCTATTTAAAAACAATACAGTAGCGAAAAATGACTTTGCTCATGTCAGATTTTATGCTTGCTTGCACAGCTGGATGTTAACTCATGAAAAAAACTATGCGTGCACTGGCCAAAACTGATTAGATGAAGTCACACTGAAGCAACAGCCAACAGAGGATTTCACTTGGTCTTTTTCGATGGGTTATTTTCACTATTTATGAGGGCATAGCAGTCAAAATAGGACAAATGAGCTTATAGGACAAATTCTGGACTTAAGTCAGTGAGAGGTGGGTCTTTCGTACCCCACTGTCTACGAGCCTGATTTATATGTATTTTCGTAATTCACGAAATAGCTTATAATAACATTTCTTATGGTTTTTGTTCAATATATGTTTAGGGAGATATTAAGACTTAAAAAGAAACAAGGAAAACCTCCTGAATAGCGAAAAAAAACATTGCAAAAGAAAAAATTGTACTTTTAATGTCTTGACTTAAAAATTGCATTTTCAAACTACCATTATTACCTTTCCACAATAAAAATGGTTTCTACAGCTTTGATCATGTCAAATTTAAAACTTTTTAAGACCTTTTAGAGACAATTATGAATAAAATTTCAGACTTACACAAGGCTAAACCCCAAGGATTTTTATAATGGCCCAATTAAAACATTAAAAAACATAAAAAAACAAATGTTATCGTAAGAAAGAGAATCAAGATATATCTGTAAATAGAGTTTGTAAATAAACTTTTGTTAAAACCTTTATTGAGATGGAATGTTTGGATAGGTCAGTGGATTTAAGACTTTTTAAGGCCTAAAAGTTTGTTTAGGACTTTTTAAGACCCCGCGAAAACCCTGCATAAAAGAAAAGCTTCAACCCGTTCTAACTCAGTTTGTCCAGCAGATGGACACAAAGAGCTGGCAGATAAACTCAGGTTTGTACTTCAGTCGAACTCAATGTATGATGCTCATTATAACACTAATTAAGTCACATCAATCTTCTGATAAATTACATAATCTATCATATATCTATCATAATCCTCATAAATTAATAAGACCCCACAATATAGGAAACAAAAAGAGAAAAATGTAGTTTGAAATAAAAAAAGACACAGAAAACACAACACAACCAAAAACCGAGTGTATGATTGCTGCTAAATTAGCTTTTTGTTATGCCATAATTAATATAGGCTTGCTCACTAAAAATACCCTTCGTTTTACCATAGTCACCATACTCATGAAGCACATTTGAGTATGTTATACAGAAATTATTAAAACAACTTACCTGAAGTTTTAAACACCTGACTGTTTTCAGCACTTATGTCCTAAATCCCGCTCAACAAGCGGTGACGTTGGGCGATACCATCTCCACAGGGACTTGAGGGAGAGAATGAAGGGTCGACACCATCACAGAGAGAGGAAGGGGTGACCAGATCGCAGTAAGAAATTATGGCATGCGGCCAGCGGCATTTTTACGGAGTCTGACCGCCAGTGACCAGCGGAGACGCGGCTCAATCGCGCATCTCGGAGATATGTACATGAACAGTGCGATCCTTGCCGAATTCCCTTGGAATATCTGAGTGATTTCACAATTAACTAACGGTGAGTTTGTTCTCGTCTTAAATGTGTTTATTGCATTGCCCGATTTATAATCAATGGATAGGGAAGATACATTTGCCATCCTTGGTACATCCGTTCTGAAACTACCGCTAGATACGCTATGATCGAGTAAAATTAAATAATGATTATAATAAGGAATATATGGAGAATATTATATTTAAAGACTAAAAAGACTTTTTAATAAAAATAATTTAGTATCATGTATGCTATAGTCTAACTTTTAGTTACTAATGTAACTTTTTAATTGCAAATTCAGTAATCTCATTCATTCAAATTTTAGTGAAATGCAAAGAAACACGTTATCATCGCATCATTTTATCGTCTATAATGTAATTAAAAGGCATCATTAATGCTTCAGAGAATGCATATTGTATCTGTTTTGAAGTTGGTTTTATTAAATATTGCTTGCTCACAGTGCTAACTCGTCGCACCGAATAATGCCTTGTAGAGTTTTACATCGATCAAAATGTGATTCAATTTATTGTTCATAGGAAACTTTGTGTTTACCCTGCTTATAATGTTATTGCAATGTTACTCTAACATATTGTCTAATACAAATGACAGTGGCTACTTGTTGCTGTTCATATCTTGTACAAGTAATATGCTCTCTTTTATTGCGAAAGAGTGTAAGCTTGTTTTAAAGTATACTCTGATTTGTCGCATTTCCCACCATTTCCCACAACAGACAACACAAACACACAGTTTATCTCTTCTTTTCTCTCAAGGACAAACGTTATCTATTGCTTTTGCTGTGAGTTTTCCTAAAATCTTTGTTAGTTTAGCCATAAATTATCCAACCGGGGAAAAACTATGGTGCACTTTTTTTTTTTACTAAAAAACACAGCATTTTACTGATACTAAATGCAAAACTAGGACTGCACATACTGGAAAAAATACACATTGCATATTATTTTTTATTCTGCGAAATGAATACAATATTACTAGATGAGTTGAATAAATGTTTGTAAAGAATCTATAATTTTAGGTTGATTGGTAAGATTATGTAGGGGAGTGCATAAAATATAACAAACAATCTACAAGCATAGATAAATTCAACAAAGGAAAATATGCTAATTAAATAAACAGCGTTTTACTGTTTTTCAAAGAGTCGAAATGTACTCAGGTATACAGTGATTGAATAATCAAATGAAAAATAATACTGCATTTAATCTTTGTTTTATAAACCTTTCCTTAAAATGAATCGTTATTTACTTTTCAAAGTTACAAAATGTACATTTTATTATGTCTGAATGCTTTTAAAACCCTCACACACTCACAGGCCTTAAAAAAAACACTTCCAAAATGATCAGTTATAATCCAGACTTAACATTGCTTATACTCGCAATGCGATTATTGTGAATGATCACATTGTGATATTGATGCTGAATCGAAATATTGTGCAGCCCTAATGCAAACATTTGAAAGCAAATCCACATAATACATACTACATTCACATACTGCAAACACTCCATGCTACAAGGACTCAATAATATAATAGTTACATCTATACACAGTTGAATTCAGAATTATTAGCCCCCCTGAATTATTAGACCCCCTGTTTATTTTTCCCCAATGTCTGTTTAACGGAGAGAAGATTTTTTTCAACACATTTCTAAATATAATAGTTTTAGTAACTCATATTTTTTAAGACATTTCTATACAGCTTAAAGTGACATTTAAAGGCTTAACTATGTTAATTAAGTTAACTAGGCACTAGTTGGCAGGTTAGAGTAATTAGGCAAGTTATTGTATAACGATGGATTGTTCTGTAGACTATCAAAATAAATAAAGCTTAAAGGGGCTAATAATTTTGACCTTAAAAATGGTGTTTAAAAGAATTAAAAGCTGCTTTTATTCTAGTCGAAATAAAGCAAATAAGACTTTATCCAGAAGAAAAAATATTATCAGACATACTGTGAAAATTTTCTTGCTCTGTTAAACATTATTTGGGAAATATATTCAAAAAAGAAAAGAAAAATTCAAAAGGGGGCTAATAATTCTTACTTCAACTGTAACTGTTTACTTGTTCACTACAATTGATTTTGCACTATACACACTGCTAACCCCAAAATTCTCTCTTCTGCACAATCTAATATTCAAACAATATATTTTGAACAATTTCATGTACAAATATATCTACTTTATTGTAGTTATGTACAGTTTTTTGTGCAGTCTCTGTTTAAGTTTGTGTAGTCAATTCTTTATGGTGATGATGATAGTATATTATAATCAGACATGGTTAACTTGTATAATCAATAGTTGTTTTTTCTTATACTGTATTGTTGTTGTATGTTTATGTTTAACTAGCATGTAGCACCGTGGTCCTGCAAGACACATTTCTTTCAGTTAAATGTCCACATAAGTAGCATGACAACAAAGCTTGGTTTGACTTGACTTATAAGTAAATTTGCTTTAGTACAGGCTAGCTAGCTATATTTCTGTTGGAAAATTGACAATTTTTTTCGGGGTTGAGGGCTTAAGCAGTAAAAAAGAAATATGTCATTCGTCACTGCCTCATATGTGTCTAATCAATTTGACATTATGAATTTAAATGACCTTTTAATAATTATGCAAGAATTATGCATTCGGTCAAGCAGAAAAGACTTTCTAAAGTAGACATGCTACATCATCTACACAAATGACAATTGATTTGAGTAGATGATTGAGTAGCATGTCTAAATTAGATTGCTTGTGTTTCTCTTTATTGAATGCACCATTTTTTTCAGATTGTCATTATTGCATTTGAAAGAAATGAAGGTTTCTTACGTTTGATTGGTGGACTGATTGAGCATTCAATCAATATCAATATATATAGTTGGGATTTCATATGATTTTGTAAGGAAACATATAACTTTTTAGGACAACCAGGCTGTACAAATCATACAAACGACATTTTTCTATTTAAAACAAATTAGCCATCTTTTCTCCAAGACATGCAATAACTGCCATGAGTATTGGAAAAGCCACTAATGAATCATCAATCCCTTCCTCTATCACAATACAAAAGGCCTTTCAGCCTGCAAAAGAGCAAACTGAAGTAGTAATTATAGAGATTGCCAATAGCCTCAGGTGTTGATCTCAACAAGGGGCATCTTGAAACTCAGGATTTACTACTTACTTTAGCTGTCAGAAGATGACAGAGATTTGTTTTTAAGGCCACGTGTTATAGATATGTCAGTGGGTTTTAAAATGTGTTTTTCAATTTAAAATTCAAGATAAACTTTGTGGTAACTTGATAAAAATTTGAATTTTGTTGTTAAACTAAACGGCAACTTCTCACACCCCAAACATTCTTATCTAGTATCTTTTTATAACTGCTACACTAATCCCAATTCATGTTGCAAAGCAAGAGCAAAATACCTTGTTTTACTCTTGCATTTAAAAAAAACATTACTAAAATCTATTAGGAAAATCGTAAGGACACTACCTGCAAGTTAAGTCCTGTTCAGGTTTTCTGTCTGTCTGATAACAATTGCAGAGGTAGTCAAAATACATTTAACTGGGTTGCTTCTATAGTCTAGATTTTCATATGACCATATTCCAGTAGGCACATGACGTCAGATTGACGTCGTACCCCAACATGGTGGGACATTGCATTTTGATTGCTAATGAAAATCGGGTTGACGTCAGAACTCAACGTCAGACATTGCATTTCGGTTACTTTCCAATGCAACCTAAAAACAACTAAATATCAGCAACTAATGATGTGACAGCTTGACGTTGTGTGGATGTTACCAATATAACATCTATCAGAAGTTGGATTTTGGTTACCAGATCTGACGAAGAAATGTCAGGATTTGACGTCAATGTAACCTTGGTTTAAGATGTTGGCTCAATGTTGGATTTTGATCACTTTCCAACACACCTAAAATCAACCAAATATCAACATTATTTCACGTTGTTATTGGACGTCAAAATAACATTGATGCTGGTAACCTAAATCTAACCTAATATTAACGTCTTATGATGTTGTGTGTCTGCTGGGATGTGTCTATCCACAAAAGATCACCTGCTCTTTATTTGTATTCATTAATTTATTAATTTTATTTTTGGCTTAGTCCCTTTATTAAACCGGGGTCGCCACAGCAGAATGAACTGCCAACTTATCCAACACATGTTTAACGCAGTTGATGGCCTTCGAGCTGCAACCCATCTCTGGGAAACATCCATGCACACTCATTCACACTCATACACTAAAAATAATTTAGCTTACCAAATTTACCTTTACAGCATGTCTTTGTACTGTGGGGGAAACCGGAGCACCCGGAGGAAACCCACGCGAACATGGGGGGAAAATGCAAACTCTACACAGAAACGCCAACTGACCCAACCAAGGCTCGAACCAGCGACCTTCTTGCTATGACGCGACAGCACTACCTACTCCACCACTGTGTCACCGAGTTTCTTTTCTTTAGTTGTTATTTATTTTATAGAAGTGTTGTTGAAGCACGCTAGCCAGATAAAATTCAAGCTTTGCCATCGGAAAAGATTTGTCTGGTTTGAATAATTTAAACGTATGTTAAAAACACAATTTTCTCTTCCTAGTGCTGATTTTAACACAATCCCAAACTTCAAGTTTTGCAGCTATCAGGCAAAATATGTTAGCTGCTGCTCTCCATATATTCTCGCAATGATATGCAAGTATTACAAGTTCATTTAACAATAGATGGAGATGCGTTTTCCTCATCTACTTGTCATTTTATTGCCAAAGCACATCTTTATTACCGGCTGTAAACAGGGCCTTCCTGGATTTTTACACTATACGGCTGCAGCACTTAAGATTTTGGCGGGAACAGTTGGTGTTTTGGGCTGTGTGAGGAAACTGACAACATTCAGAGCCAGAAGGATATTTTTTCGAAGGACAGATGCCATTGGTAAATGTTTATGATAGCTTAATTAAGACCGGCCGTCTGTTTACAGACCCTGTGAATACTCATCAGTTTACTCATCAAGTTCATCAATTTAAGATGATAGTGTATACCAACCAGACATCTTTGTTTTTATTTACAATTTTATGCTCTCTCTTTCTTCTCTCTTTCTCTTTCTCTCTTGCCAAAAATAAGAACAAATTATTCTCGCAGTATGCAACACGTCTTAAGATTGGACAAAAAGACCTGTCTGAATGCAACTGGCCATCCTTGAAATGTGATCTCTCGAAGGGGTGCAGGGGTCAGAGGCTAAAGGTGATGAGAAGAATGGAGCGGTGCTATCTGACTGCCCTTCTCAGCCTCTTTGTGTCCATTGAGCCTCTGGCTGGACCATGCCTGAGCACATCAAAGCACTGCCCAAACATTGTTTGCCAGCCCTGACCTTTGGCCTGTTGCTATGCTGCGGGTTTCACGCAGAAGTGTGTGTGCGTGCTGGTAGAGACCGAGACGGTGGGCAGAGGCGAAGCAGAAACCTGCTGTGTCACCCACTCTCTGCTTAACAATTACATTCAATAAGTTTCCACTCTCTGTTTGGGGGCTCTTCTGCTGGTCGTCTGCTCAGTTTTATTGTATATGTGGAGCATGGAATGACCCCAGCCCCCACTTACACACACACACACAAACACCCAAGGCTAAAAGTCTTAAAAGCCTTCCACCCCCTTCTTTCAGACTCTTTGGAGGAGAAAAATGTAGTGAAAGTATCAGTTTTAACTATTCAGATAGAGATTTTAGACAGAGCATGGATGACTTGAATGGTAAACAGAAGTTTGTCTAACTGTAAGAGTTTTAAAACAACAGTGTATACCGTGTATATCATTTTATATATACCTTTGTGTATACAAGAGTAGTATACTCTTGTTTTCCATCATGATTTTTTCAGGATTATAGTCTTGATTTACGTATTCATGATTCTGTAATAGTACACAACAACAGTTGAAGTTTATAATTCTTTGAAAAGTATGTGAAATGATAAAAAATTAAAATAATAAATCAAACCTGTATATTTGCTGCATTTACACTGCAAAAAATGCTTTTCTTACTTAGATTTTTTGTCTTGTTTCTAGTCCAAATATCTAAAAATTCCTAAATCAAGAAGAGTTTTCTAGACAAGCAAAACATATTGTCTTGTTTTGAGAAATAATATGCCAATATTAAGTGAGTTTTTCCTTAAAACAAGCAAAATAATCTGCCAATGGGGTAAGCAAAATAATCTTGCGTCAAAAGAAAAACAAGATTATTTTGCTTACCACATTGCCAGATTATTTTGCTTGTTTTAAGGAAAAACTCACTTGGTATTGGCATATTATTTCTCAAAACAAGACAATATGTTTTGCTTGTTTAGAAAATGCTTCTTGATATAAGAAATTTTAGATATTTAGACTAGAAACAAGACAAAAAATCTATGCAAGAAAAGCATTTTTTGCAGTGTAAAAAATGTGGGTTCGGCAAAATTTTCTTTCCAAAATGATTAATAATGATAATATTGTGAAAAATATATCACATTGACATTTTAGTTTGTTTGTTTTAATTGTGAGTTTTGTGAGGGTAGGGCTGAATGTTCAGCAACCATTTATTCTTTAGTGTAACATTGTTTATATGCTTATTTTGATGTTGATTTACTTTGTTCCTTTTTAAAATGTATATTTTTTTAAGTATATGTTATATTTATATATGTATATTTATATATGTATGTGTATGTGTGTGTGTGTGTGTGTGGGTATAGGGCTGCACAAAATATTGTTTTAGCATCGATATTGCAATGCTGCAATAGTCAAATCGCAAAGGTATGCAATGTTGAGTGAATTATAGTTGATCAGGAGCTACATATTTGTATTTAATCACTGTATTTGTACTGAATTTATATGATTTATGCTAAACAAAATCTTACTTAGAATTTGTGTCTCGTTACTAGTTCAAATATCTACATTTCAAAACAAAAATATATATATATATATATATATATATATATATATATATATATATATTTCAATTACCCCACAGATAATTTAGCTTGTTTTAAGAACAATCTCTTAATAGTGTATTATTTCTTCTGACGGTGAAAACTAAACAATATTTTTACTTGCTCTAAGATTTGTTTGATATTTGGACTGGAAACAAGACAAAACAAAGTAAGAAAAGCATTTCTGTTCTATTGTGGTTATTCAATTTGTGTACCTGCAAAGTGTTAGACATGTGCATATACTGTTAGACCTAGAAAACTATCAAACAGTGCTATTCAAACTATCTTGTGAAATGATATTTATATCACAATATGTAATGCAGAAAAATAAAATGTTGCAATATCAGATTTTTCCAATATTGTGCAGTATAAACATTTTTGGTTTTCAATATGGTTTTACATTAGGTTAGGCCCTCTCTAGAAGGTCCTGACTTTTCCCGTCTGCTTATTTATTACAAATCCTGGGCCATTATCTGACAACATCCAGCTACAATCATCATTGTCAAATGATTGTCTTTTTGTTGTTGTTGTTGTTGGTGGTGGTGGTGGTGGTGTTGGTTTTGGGTCGGTGTGGGCCAGCTTTCAACATGAAATTGAGGAGACGATGTGTCTCAACTGTGGCATTTTCTAGCTAATTCTGCCTCATTTGAAGTGTAGCGTAAAGAGTGTCTGAAAGATCAGTAGACAGAGAAGGACAGGACTGTCTGTAAAGAGAGAAGGCCATAAACAGAGTCGCAATAGTCGGGTGATGTTGTCCCAGTGGGGGGGTCCGGGAAAGATGAAAGCTCTCGTCACCTCCCCGTTAGGAAGCTCAGTGCTGGAGGATGGGGCTGTTGAACATCCTTGCTGCTATCACGTCTTGCTCTTTTATCTCCTTTACTACCTGCAGACTCAAAGCCTGTCTGAGCATTTGCATTTGTTTTCTCCTCCTCTTCACAAAAAAAAAAATACTAATATGTTTTGGGTTCATTTTGCCATTATCCTCTGATTTGCTCCAAAAAAAAAAACGAGTTAAAGCAGATTGGTGTTTTGTCATGAGATCCCAAAGATTCTGGCCAGCAATATAATGGATTTCACTTTCTAGCTATAAAGGTTTTATTGGTGGTACTGGTTGATGTTTATATGACATGTTGCTGGTCTTCATTGTTTTAGGGTGTTAGTATGTTGTGAATTCCTAATGTGTGTTGGGGCAGAGAGAAGGAACATATGGCAGAGAGCATTTAAAGGAAAGGGGATTATGTCCAAGGGGCTTTTTTTCTGCCCCAGAGCTTTTTTCATTAGTTGTTTCATTCCCCTGCCATTCACACGGTTGGGCAAAAAGCACTCACTGCTATTTTGAACATTTAAAAAAAATAAACGAAAATATGCTTTTGGTACATGTAAAGAAAAAGCAAATGGAAAAGGAGTATATTTTTTTTCAATGTGAAAATGTACTCACCCTCATGTTGTTCCAAACCTGTAAAACTGTTTCCTTTTTGGAGCACAAAACAGATAGGGTGAAGAAGGGTTCTTCTTTTCCATGCTGATGCAGGTCTGTGAATCAGGTCTGAAGCTACAATATCAGAAAAGAAAAAAAGAGCAATAAAAGTTGTCCATATGACATATCTTTTTGCATAGTTTACACCTCTGCTAGAAGTGATTCTACTTTTTAAGAAGAAAAAATAGGATTTCTTCATTCATTTAGTTCACACAATAATAAAACAAAACATATGTTATTACTCATTTGTGGGAATTAAGAAAGCTTGAACGGATATAGGTATATTTTACTTGGAATTGTTCATGTTTACAATGATTCTTCAAGGAAACCAAAAACAATTAGGTAAAATTAACCTTTCTTGTGTTCCCAGCATCCAATTTGATGTTTTCAGTTGGATTATCACTATTTTATTTTTTTTATTAAGTTGTATGTTGTTCTGTATGATATATAATAATTTTTATAACAAAACTTACAAACACAGTAAAAAATACTTGAAACTTGAAGAACTTCAAACTGAACATCTAACTATCAAATAAAAAAAATCAACATTTCTTTTATTTAACTTAAGCAAATGTGAGTTACATGGGAGTGACTTTAAAAACTTCAGTCCTACAAATCAAAAGTGTAATTATCCTTTCTCCATTGTTATTAAGTTTTATCTTCTTCAACCCAATCACCAGTGGACAAGGGATGTAAATGGGATCTAAGCTTAGAAATAAATGAGATTTTAAGCTCCCAGAGGAAGTACTGACAACCTATTGACCCAACACATGATTGTTATAGGGCCTATAGTGTGAAAGCACATCAAAACAAGCAATAGACCATCTCAATGTGGTCATGAACATTTATTCATCAAATTGTGGCTCTTTTTGGATTCTCAAAAGTTGTAGAATTAAAACATGTAAAACAGGAAATACGTTGGGACTTGCCACCATTGTTTTTGTTTACATCCCTCAAATGGTCTATTCATTCATACTTTGCTACATGATTCAAAGGTTGAAATGGGAATGCAGTAATCCATTAGATCATGGAAAATCTCGGTGCACATGACTTTTAAAGTCTTACAATAGCATTGTATGATTAACCGGATGTGAGTGGTGTGACACAACAAAAGACAATAGAACCCATCATTATTAGTTATACTAGTAAACTGTATCTGTAATTGGTATTCTCCAGTCGGTATCTGGTGTACTTCAACCACTTTTTCTGCTTCCTATGTAAATGACAAATGGATTTGCAATGGTCACTTTGTCATGTCCACAGTATTCACAGACAATAGAACCCATCATTATTAGTTATACTAGTAAACTGTATCTGTAATTGGTATTCTCCAGTCGGTATCTGGTGTACTTCAACCACTTTTTCTGCTTCCTATGTAAATGACAAATGGATTTGCAATGGTCACTTTGTCATGTCCACAGTATTCACTAATCCTCTGAGCTGTCAACCATTGTGACTAAATCAAGTCTATAGTTGAATGGTTTAAAATCAGGGCTTATGTTTGGCAAAAGGTTGAGGGTGAAATAACTTAGTATTCAGGGTGGTCATGAAAAATTGCCATACTGAACAACAACAAAAAAAAGGTTCTTGGTTTGAAGGTTACATTTGCACTACAATTTTGCCCACATAATCTTAACCAAAATTCCACTTAAGTGGACCTTCAGTTAATAATTGTCATCAGTTGTCTCTACATTTTGCTTTGGTTTAATATTGTTTTGCTATATCATAGGCTATAGATTAGTGAAATGGATAGATTAAGTCATTCACTGAACAGGTGAATAAAATAATGATGTGTTTATGTTAAACAGAAGCTAGGGCATGTAGCAAGATTTTCCGAAACTCTCAGGCTGTTATTCACAGAATGTTCTCATAAAAATATATATTATTCATCCTGTGAGCACAGTCTTTCCCAGTTTCTAGCTTTTTGTTTATTGTTGGAGGTAGGTCATTCTCCCTCTCTCTCTCAATCTCTCGTGCTCTCTCTCTCACACAGTCTGGGTCAGAACGCCCTGACATTGGTTCATGGTGACTTTATGAGGTTGCAAATTGGACACTCTACAAAAATCCACTATTTCTATTTCCTCTGAGGAAACTGGCTCTCCGCACACCCAGCTGTATATGCTTTGAGTTCAGTCTTGTTCTGTGATAATCATATTTACTGACCACAGAGAGAGGTTGATTGCCTGATGAGTCACTGACATTAAATCAGCTTATTCCAGCCAACATCAGGCTCCATAACCAGAGCTCTGTGTTTGTGTGCAGTCACAATCACATGTCCTCAAATGACCTCAGTGTTACAGCTGTTTGTTTTCTTACAGAGTTCTCAGATTAAACTATAGTTATTATAGCTATGGTGTGATATTATAGGTGGGATGTTTACTGGGGAAACAGATATTGGCACAATAAATAATCGTGTTTGTCAAAATGGTATATATTAATTTAAGATTTTATGTGTTGGGTTTTTATACATTTTATTTTTAGATATATTTCTCTTTCAAAATTTATATTACTATGATAAAAATATTCTATAATGAATTTGAATTGAACACTAATTACAGAAAATGATGCTGTACAGTGCAAAACATTCATTATTTTCCTTTGACTTAATCTCAGAATTTGTTTCACGCAGCGGATGCCCTTTCAGCCGCAACCCAGTCCTGGGAAACACCCATACACCCTTGTATTTACACACAATCATACAATACAGTCAATTACAAGAGTTCACACTTAGCTGATGATTAATTATAAAGCTTGTTTGGCATGCTGACCCAGGAGAGAGCCCTGAGCTCATAAGATCCTTGAGCCCGGGCTCCCTCCTGTTTGCAAGGCGAGAGAAGAGTTTGACCTATGGTAGATCTCGAAAACTCCCCTGCTGTAGTAGCTAATAATCAGATAGTGATTGCTCTTAAGATATAACTACACATTGGTTGCATGTCTATGGTGCCGATTTGTATTAGTCATTTAACGTAAGTTGCATGTTTTTGGATAGTGGGAGAAAACTGGGGAACCCGGGGGAACTGTGCACAGAAATGCCGGCTAGCTTGGTAAGGACTAGAACCAGTGGAGTTCTTGCTGTGAGGCAACAGTGCTAGCTACTGGGCCACCATGCCACCCTTTTAGGAAAGGAGGAGGAGTAGGAGGAAAGGATTGGGGGGATTCTTCAAAACAAAGATAGCTGTGATATGGAACTTAGGGTATTTATAGGGACTTAGGAATCGTCTGGTTGGTGAATCATGAATTGGATAATGCGGGACCAGCCGCAAGCAATCATAACCACGTGATCCTCTCGAAATTAGTTATAACTAAACTTCACTTAGTTTATTCAATTCACCTATAATGCATGTCTTTGGACTGTGTGGATAACCGGAGCACTCGGAGAAAACCCACACAAGCAGGGAGAACGTGCAAACTCCACACAGAAATGCCAACTGGCCCAGCCGGGACTCAAACTAGCAACCTTCTTGCTGTTGTCGACAGTGCTAACCACTGAGTCACCATGCCGCCTGCAAAAAAATAATGATTTGTTAGAATTTTTCATGCCATTGCTGTTCAATTGAACACTTTTTCTGAAGTAGCCATATTATTTCTTTCTCTCCATTCTATTAAAGGTCATGGGGAATTCCTATACAGGACACCTTCAGAGTACTCGGTTTGAGGAAGTGTTGCACAACTCCATAGAGGCGTCGCTGCGCTCCAACACAGTGGTTCCCCGACCAGTGTTCTCTCAGCTGTACCTGGAGGCAGAGCAAAGACCTTATTCTCATGAGGGTGAGCTTTTACAGTCTTCCATGATAGTCTTCCACACTCTTTCAAACACATCTATTCATTTGTTATAAGGATTTGAGTACTGATCTGACAATGGACCCTTTTCACATTTCCGGGTTTCCCATTAGCTGAAGTTGTCATAACAGGGCAAAACTTGAGCTTAGTGAATTGGAGAGTACAACAAATAATTTTTTACTATCCTTTTTGATGAAATAATAAACTAAAAACTCCATGATGGTGTTTTTGAGACTGCTAACGACAGCCATAAATACATACATATACAGTTGAAGTCAAAATTATTGGCCCCCTTTTGATTTTTTTTTTCATATTTCCCAAATGATGTTTGACAGAGCAAGGAAATTTTCACAGTATGTCTGATAATATTTTTTCTTCTAGAAAAAGTCTTTATTTGTTTTAAATCGGTTAGAATAAAAGCAGTTTTGAATTTTTTAAAAACTATTTTTGGGACAAAATTATTAGCCCCTTTAAGCTAATTTTTTTTTTCGATAAGTCTACAGAACAAACCATCATTATAGAATAACTTGCCTAATATATATATATATATATATATATATATATATATATATATATATATATATATATATATATATATATATATATATATATATATATATGTATATATATATATATATATATATATATATATATATATATATATATATATATATATGTATATATATATATATATAATATATATATATATATATATATATATATATATATATATATATAAAGAAAATATAAATATCAAAACTTTCAAGGATTTAAGATGCTGATGATGATGTCTTGTGAAAAGGGTCCATAAAGCATGGTG
The DNA here is from genome assembly GCF_052040795.2 of Danio rerio. Classification (NCBI taxonomy): domain Eukaryota; kingdom Metazoa; phylum Chordata; class Actinopteri; order Cypriniformes; family Danionidae; genus Danio; species Danio rerio. The sequence goes on from NC_141037.1 coordinate 31,751,120, forward strand.
CGGAGAGAGAAGAGAAGGGAACTGGAATAAAACATGTATTTCTATATGTGCAATTGTGCATTATAAGACTTCTAGTGCCAACTTACTTATGTTCATTACATTTTTATTTCCAACAGGTCGAGTAGATGAGGATGAAGATGAAGAGGAAGGCTCAGATTCAAACAGCCCTCCAATCCCATATCAGATGAAATCTCCACCAGAGGGTTCATGTACTACAGATGGTGAGAGGCTATATATCGCATGAGAAACATGACTATTTTAAGCCATAATTCATCACATCTTTAAAGCATTTATATATGATTGGGATTTATTAAATGTTCACACTCAATGATCTGGCCTACTTGATGCTTGAAAATAGTTTTGTCATCTCTCTGGAAATTTCACTATAGTTATAAGCTTTTCGGGCACTTTGTAATATCAATGCACCTTATTACACCAGAGTAAGAGTATAGTTCATAGCCAATTTGGCCTAGAAAAGAGGATATTTTCATTTTCCGTCGATCTTAGTGCACAATGTAACTACAAAAGTGTCAAGCTTTAAATAGCTAAATGGTCTACTCCAATTCAATGATCTATGCTAAGCTAAGCTTAAAATGCACTAACCATACACAGAGATTGCCTGAATGGATTGCCAAAAACGGTTAAACTCAGCTGTTTAGTTTTAGGGGGGTTATGAAATTAGACTATTTTCAAAAAAGGAGAGTGGAATGCTTGTTTCTGTGCCATTTGGGTATTTCATTATTTTAAGAGCTGAAACAGGCACATTTTTCAGAGATATGTCACCAGCTGCATCTGATTCAGAAGTCATAGGCTTGTTAGCTTTTGTAGTTCTGCCAGACATTAGTTTTTGGCTAATCAATTTGGTTTTCAAATCCTCAATAATGTCCATGTATTTTTCACACCTTTTAGCCAAGGCTAATTGATCATCAAGTAATTTGTCTAGCTGTGATTAGAGAAGTTCCATTTTTGTCTGTGACTTTTGTGCTTCACAATGTGCTGTGAGCAGTTGTTCGGTTTTATCCTTTAAATACCTTTTTAGGCTATTGTGTAGGCTAGAGGCATTCAGGATATTTACAGCCTCAATGATTTCTTTATGTTTACATTTCTTTTGTTTAATACTCACTGTTTACCACCATATGGAAATTTCCTCATTAGTAGCGTCCAGATTAAGGACGTTTCAAGTAAGTTTGTACTAGGTACTTTTTTTAGGACAACAGTATCTCCAGCAGAAAAATATCCAAAGATGCCATTTTTAATTGTAAAGAAATCAGTGTTTTCGAAACAAATGAAGACAGCAGAAGTCAATGATTCATTTGAATTACTTAGCCTGACATGTTTACTGTTTCATCTTTCAAAAAGTAAAATATATTGTTTACAAAGGGGGAAAAAGTTTTTTTTTTTTATCCAAACATTTAAAAAGACTATGTTTTAGAGCAATGAGCACAATACTGTGATATTGTGAAACTGTGATGTTTTTATCCAAGGTTATCATATTATATTTTAACCAATCTTATACCAGCCCATCCCTAGTTTGTACAGTACAGGCTCAATATTTTCTGTCCACAATGTAAACAGCTCATGATCGTTATAAATATTTCACCCCATATTGGAGGACATTTACTTGAATTTCACAGTGAAATGATTACTACGATTATTCTGATACTTTTAATTCCTGTTTCCTACAGTCATGCAAATGGAGAGTTTTCCCACCATGCACTGAAGCAATGAAAAAAGACTTACCCACTTTTCAAAGTTCAGCTTTAATCCACTCAGAAGATTCTCATTCTGGTGACCATCGTGTGTCCAATAGAAAAATAATTGATTTCTAGGATAAGCAAAGTAGATGTTTAGTAGATGTTAAACTCACCAAAATTTTATCACGTCAGGTTTACCAAACTGTAAAGCTTGAAGCTTACATTCCTTTAACAAAACAAATGCAGATTAGTGTCTGATGATTTAACTTGAATACGAGTGTAGTGAATAGCTCACTTTTTGCTTTCTCCTCAAAAAAGGTTCATTTGCAAACATGCATGCAGTGCACACACAATAAACACAAAAGTTGATCACGTTGCTGCATACAACATCATCAAATTAATTTAAAGAACATGGAATATATTCGCTCATCTTCAAATTCCCAGAGGTTCAGTGAAGTCTCAGGACAAGCAAAAGTTTTTGAAAGTGTTATGTAATTGATCATAAGTGTGGAGGTTAGGTTATTCGCTTATACAATTGGTGACCAGACTTGCTTTTCAGGGTTCTGTCAGGCGGGTAAAGACCTTCGGCTGTCATCCATGGCCACAGAGAGTTTGGAGGTTCCGCCTGGGTTTCTGCTCGTCGGAGCCAAATCTCCCAGCGTGCCTGATCACATTCTGGTGTGTGCGGTGGACTTGCGCTTTCTCCCCGATGAATGTGGACGTAATGCACTTTTAGGTAAGATACACTGAACCTGATGCACCAGAATCTGAATAACCTGCATTTAAAAAAAGAGGGTGCGAAAGAGAGTTAGATAATAGAAAAGCCCAGGCTTATGTCAGGGTACCCCAACCTCATTCAACTACATTTTCAGTTGTCAAAAAGGCATCTTGAAAGTAGGGGCTGTGCAATTATTCAAAGGTGATTTTTCATGTGCATTTTGTGAGTAAAGCCAATTCTAGTAAATCTCCAGCACGTGCTTTCAAGTCTAGTAGCATTTTATTACAGAGTCATAGTTCACTGACAAGCTTTTCAAAATCACCAAACCACATATAATACTTTTTTTTTACTCTGAACTCACTTTATTTCAGTCAAGGGTTTGAAATAAACCTTTCTATGGGATGATTTTGTAGTTGTTTGATTATTAGTCAAACTGAACCAATGAATGCAGTTAAATCTTCCTTTTATAATGGGGATTTTTTGGGTTTCTTCTTTGTGGGTGTTTGGACTTTCCACACGAGAGCACCATCCTGCCTAATTTGCAAGTATTTAATTTAATACATAGAATGATCGATAGATAAATAGGCATTTCATAGGCATTGCATTGCTAGACGGCTGCAAAACCAGCTGTTCTGGCATTGTTGCTAGGTGGTTGATAGGGTGTTTTGGGACAATAGCCGCATTTCCACTATCAGGCCAGTGCGAGCCAGGGCTTATATCGGGCCAGGCCGGGCCAATCGCCCGGGAGGTTGAGCAGTGAGGCCGAAATCATGTCGCGTTTCTACTGTGGGGCTAGTAGCTCGCAGCGCGTCACGTAAACCCCGCCCCCAGAACATCCCCCGAATCGAACGTCACTCAAACCGCCCACTTCAGCGAGAATCATGCAGATAAAGCACATCATCACGAAACTATTAAAATTAGGACAACCAAAACAAACAAATGACACGTTACTGTACAGCAGTACAACGCATGTCTATACCCACATGCCTGTGTGTTTTCATTCATCATATTCATTTACTCGCCGACCGACTGGCATCGAAATCCAGTGGTCTTGCCACCAACGGAGGGACCCGGAGCGCAGGGAGCGCACACATCCATATAATACCACATATATAAAATTCTCCGTTAATAACTCGATATAAAATGTTTTTTATAACATCCTCTAGACAGAATCTGTCCAACATTCATCCCAAATGCTCCGGAGAGAACTGAAACATGATTTTTTCCCCCTATAGGCTTTATGACACTTAATAGGTGATTCCCTTTATTTAAAGATGTTGCTTATTATATCTAAAGTAAAGGAAAGTGTTCAGTGTTTCAGCACATAAGAGCAGCACGTAATAAAATATAGCCTATATTTCGTTGCGCTCAGCAGCTATGCACTAATAAAGCTCTTTATGTATTTAAAATGTCCTTTTTTAATTTTACCACGTCATATAAAAACACACACACTTGTTTGAGGACACAGAACACATTTTGAACTTGCAGTTTTCCCCGTCAAAAAAGTGCTGCGCGGCTGCAGACAGAAAAAAAGGTCGCCTAGTTTCTGCGTTCACTCACCCCGAAAATGCTCAGTTTGCATGATTTGATTAATTTCATCGTATCCAAATACTTTATAAATAATATTTAAAACATTTTCCGGTGTTTTTTTTTTTAGAAAATATCTAAAATCTTTTTTTCAAAGAGGCTTTTGAAAAATGAAAGTTTAATATAAATTTGAAACAGTTTGATATAGTACCTAATTGTTATAGCTATAGCTTTAGTTAGTTTTATATTGGTTTATTTATTTAATGTGATTTTATTATAGGCCTATCTAATATTTGTAATTCTTTAAATTATTTCAATATAGGGCTATTTTATCTAGATATGACACTATTGTTTTGAGCCTACAAAAGTGGGCATGAAATTTGTAAAGTTTAATGTCTTACTGTTGTATTCATATAGTGTATTATCTCCAAAATAAATTAAAACAATAAAAATAAAAGAAAAAAGCCGCTCGCGGCATCAACAGAGCTATGAATGGAGCGCTTTTTTCGGTCTCACACACATACACAGGCATCTAAACGCGCAAAAACACACACAGTATTAAACTTGACAAAACCTCTTGAAAACTACTGTCTGCTGTGTCTTTAATATGGTGTAAAGATTATTATCCGTTATTGAAACATCAAAGATGCAGCAAAGAAAGATCATTTTATGCAACAGCCTTACATTTAAAAGAGAAACTTAAGGGCGATCATATGCAAAAAAAGACCCCAGCCTATAATTTGTTCCAGATGTTTTCTTTCCCTTATTTATTTATTTGTTTGGCGCATGTACTCGAGTGCGATCGGAAAACTGTGCCCGCCTCTCCTTTCACTCCGCCCCGAAGCCCCGGCTGGCCCTCCTTGGCCCAAGGTATTCGGCGGGCCGAAAAAGGCTGGCCGTTGGCCCCGAGAAAGCCCCGCTTTGGCCCGATTAGGCCCCGGAAGTGACAGTGGAAACGCCACTGGCCTTGGCTCGCCCTGGCTCACTCGCTTTAGGCGCGATAGTGGAAACGCGGCTATTGGTACACATTTGATAGGATGTTGCTATTGGTTTGCTAGAAACACAAGTTGGATGGTAGGTTGCTATTAATTAGAAAGACAGTCAGAATGAGGTACAAACAGACATACTGGTTGCTAAGTAGTCCATAGATCATCCGAGGTGATTTGGTAGGTGGCTGTTCTGAGTGGATGTTAGGGCACTGAAATACTTCAACCATAATCAAAGAACACAAAACAGCTTGCCCAAATGAACTCTATGGCTTTTGATCTGTGGCTATTAAATGCAAAGTAAAGGTTTATGCTAAAGTGCTGAGACTCTGCCTTCATTCACTTGGAAATCTGCTCCGGGTCATATCCTGTTTTCATTTCCTCAAGGTCAATTTGTTTTAGTTTATTGTAGAAAGTAAAGAGTTATTCTAATTAAAAGCGACACTGACACAGTTTTTCATCTTTAATACCACTAAGCTGCTTGATTTAAAGAAATCTACCACATGAAGTGCTACTTATAAAATCTCTCAAATGTGATTTTCCTTGATTGGAGTGCAGAATTTCAATGCTCATGCAAATATCCAGTCATTTTATATTGTATATTTTTATATCATAAGGAAAGCCTACATATTATATAATATGAACATAGATTAATGTTTTTATTGTACAACGTTGGGGAGGGCAGAATGTAAAAATGCAAAACAAGTATATTTTGTAATCCAAAAAATAGTAAATAGATTCACTAAAATAAAGAATCATTACATATCAAGTCAAAAAAAAAGTCTTAAATGCCAACAAGAAAAAAATATGTATTACGAATAGATTTTAAAAAGATGATTTAGAAGCAGTTCTGATGTGCACTGGAAGACTAATCCACAAATTGGAACAACAGAGAATGCACAATCACCCCAATTTTTGACACAGGACCTGGGAACTTGTAATAAACCAAAATCTGCAGATCTGAGCACTCCTGACTGAGTGTATGGTTGTAACAGATCAGATAGATATTGTGGTGCCAAATTATGAAGCGACTTATAAACAAACAGTAACACTTTCAAATCAAGTCTATATTTGATTGGGAACCAATGAAATGAGATCAAAAATAGACTCATATTTGTGCTTCCCACAAAGAACTCAAGCTGCAGTATTTTGCACCAACTGCCAAGTCCCGACAAGAAACACATGACTGAGAAGCCCCGATATACATTGAGTTGCAATAATCCAATCGAGATGTTACAAAAGCGTGCATAACATTTCAAATTTCTTCCAAGAAAAAAAATTGCTTCACCTTCACCTAAAGCCGTAATAAAAACTACTTGACAACAGCTCTTATCTGCTTATTAAATATAGACAATACTGATTACCATACTGACACCATATCCCCATACCTAACAGATAGCCATACAGACAGATGAGTGGATAGATAGGAGGGCAGAAATATTATTAATAAATACACTGTAGTTACCATACAGCAACAGCCCCTGGCAACATATCAGCCAGAGAGACAGAGAGAGAGAGAAAATGGGAAAGCCCTAAGCAAAGAGACTGCTCCTGGGTCAGGGTACCCCAACCTTGTGGGACCACGTTTTCAATTGTCAGAGAGACATATTTAGATCTTTAATTTGGGTTTCTATTGCCTTCAGCTCAGCATCTGACGGTTTGTGACTATGGAAACTGGGTGCTCAGCTGGGTACCATCTACACTACGCCTCTATTTTAGATAACTGATCTTGGTCTTCAAGGAATGTAGACAGAATCTGTGCACTCAAAGACAGCAGATATTTACCAGATGTCTTGCCTGTTCTAGGTTTCTCAGGGAACTGCATGGGCTGTGGAGAGAAGGGCTTCCGCTACTTCACAGAGTTTGCCAACCACATCAACCTGAAGCTCAGCACACAGCCTAAGAAGCAGAAGCACTTAAAGTACCACCTGCTCCGAAATGCACAGGGCATTCTGGTCAAGGGACCACCAATCTGCTGGAAAGGAATAGGTAAAGCTGAGCGGAACATTCTACACTGCTAATCGTCATGAATGGGCATCTTATTATAGCAGCGGGTAGCATCAGACACACATCTCTGGTGGATTATTGACAGCTAGAGACTAGGAGGAGGGTTAATTTGACCCTGTTCAGCATCCTGGGTCAGCCTGACCCATTCACAAGTGCTTCCCTTCTGAGACTGACAGTCCAGATGGCCGGCACACCTAGTTAAGCTCACTGCTGCCATGGTGACATGTCAACAGTGGACCAAACAGCTTTAGGAGTGTGTGCATATATTCAAAGAGTATTACATGCTTTACAAAAAAATAGGTCTTTAAAGGCCCTTTCACACCATTGAACGAGACTATTGTGGTGCAGTTTTAGGGTGCTTTCACACCTGTGAATCGATTCATTTGTTCCGAAACAGGGATTAAAATTGTTACATTGTTGCTCTTTGTTCTTGGTGCGGTTCGCTTTCACATGGCAAAGTTTCTAAATGGAACAAAATAGCTAAAACAAGTCATGTGTGAGCAAACTCTCCTCACATTGGTCAGAGTTTCATGGTTTATTTTGCAGAGTCCCGCTCAGCTGTCATGCGTCCTTATTTAAGTTGTGACGATAAGCAATAAGACAATATAAGCGATGTGAAGAACAGGGGGGTGACTTATGGGCGTAGGGGCGGGGTGTTTGTATGTGTGTGTGTGTGTGTGTGTGTGGGGGGGGGGGGGGGGGGGTGGGTGTATTCACGTAAAGGCTGATTTTTTTCTTCTGCGTCAAACACCGGCGTATGCTACGGCGTTGACGCATAGCCCTTCGCCGTGGCCGTCGCTGTCACTGACGTGCACCTCTCAAAAATGTAACTACACGTCGCAACAACGCGTAGCGCAAGTTCTGGGATTGGTCGGCTTGGTAGCGCTGACGAGTCGGGGCGGGACCGAGAGACGTGCGAATGGCGCGAGCCCGATGTAATGATTGTTTACAAGTGTGGAGTCCCGTGAAGGAGCTCCGGATGGAAAGTTTTGTTTTGTGTTTACCTCATAGTTAAAGTTGCTGCACGTCCGCCGGTTCCTGCCTCAAAATGAGCGAGTTTGAGTCACTTGTCCAACCAGGAAGTGTTCAGGAAACGCAAAACAGAAACGAAGAAACTCGACACAGAGGAACATTTACACCTCACTGCCAACTAGCGTTTCGGAAGTGTTAATGCAGACCAACAGAGACCGCGCAGAAGTATAAATGCACAGCCACGCGCGTTGCATGCGCCGTGGGTTACGCCGGTCACTTGACGCAGAAGTATAAACCAGGCTTTAGTCACACCGCGGTCTTCACATAGCTTTTTAGTTTATCGCACACTGACAAACTGCATAAAAAATTAGCAAGACTTGTTAAAGGATTTTACAATGAGGTCTTCATTATCTTAATTAGGTACTAATTACTCTTTTTAGTAGTAACTTAAGATAAATAAATAAAATTAAGTACTCAATAAAAAGTCAATATAAAAAAGCCCATAACACAGCTATAAAAATGAAAACACAGACTCTAATATAGTCATAATTATATGCATTATATTCATATTAGAACACTACACCTTGCTTGAATAGGATTTGATTAATCATAATTAAAATGAACATTGACAGACTCATTTATAGTTATTGCTTTTGATGGGAATTCAGAAGGCCTTCTGAAGCAGTTGTTAATTTTCCTAATGCAAAGGCGAACGGTGGAAAGATCCTTACTAGCCACCAAATGTCAGACGAAAATGTCTTGCTATGCATTGTTTCACTGTTGCTTTTCCCTCGTTTTATGTACAGACAGCCGAATGAGAAATACAGTCAGTAATATAACTGCTGGACCAGAGGAGCAATCAGCACATGGACCCAATGACCTGCTCTCCAATTCAGGGCACATGCCTTTAAACACAATTAACCACACAGGTATAAAATAAATCAGGCTTGTGTACACAATATTTAAGCATCTGTTTTTCTTCAGAATGTATAACGACTGCATTGACTTCCAATAATCTCTTTTATCTTTAAGTTAATAGATTTTATGCTATCCCAATCACTCAGATCTGAACACCCAACACCACACATCTGACGGTTCCCCTCCCATTACTAATGGCAGTCATGTTCCAGCTCAACCTCTACCACAGCCTGGAATAGTTGCCACTGGCCCTGGAAGGCCCACAGTAATAGGTAATCCTGCCCTCCAGCACTCACTATTCACTCAGTGGTTTAACTTCAAGCTCAGATTTGAGAAAGGGAAACCTCAATTTTACAGAGGCGGTCCCTAAAACTAATCCCCCCTCTAGACTTCACACCTCCAGTGAAAGCGAGCCCCCCTTTGGAAAAGTCAAAATGCTTTAAAAAGAGGCAGCTGTATTGTCTTGCCTTTTCCTCCTCCTCTTTTGTAGTTGGTGTCTGTCATTATTCAGCATTTGGGGCTGTAAAAGATCCCTCTCTTTTCTTTCAACACTCTCTGCCTATCACCTCCATTAAGTGCCGCTGTAAAGTCTCTTCCCATCTCTCCCCGGCTCTCTGTCTGCATTGTAAAATGTGAGACTTCCTTCCTGATGCTTTGGTTTTCATTAGGATTCAACACATTTCCCCTTTTTCTTCGGCTTCACTTTGCATATAAAGGGACACATGCACTCGCTTTTACAGTCTGGTTAATGTGTAACATAATAATCACCTCCTGCTTTGAAAGTGAATTTGCATACATCGTTTTAGAGTGCCAAATAGAATATTAATACAAAAAGAAAATCGTCAAATTAAGCTTTAACACAAGCTTATCAAAAATTGTATGATTTAGTAAAAAGAGATACGAAATCTGTTATATATACAGTTCTCAGCAGTACACCCCTCACAGATCTCTCTTTTAAATTCATATTTTCTACTACAGGATGCTTTATTATAATATTTTTTTTTATATACTTTACATTAGTTATTACCATAGTTAAAATAAAACTCAAGATCAGGGTAAAAGATTAGTACATCTAAATAGGAAAATATAAAAAAATATCAAATTTGATTGAGGTTTTTGTGGTTGAAGTAATTTTTTTGCAACTTGTTTGAATATATATGTATATGTTTCGATCTCTAAAGATTTTCATTGATTGTTATTGGCTATATTTACTGACAAATGGTAAACATTATTCATTTTCAAAAAGGGGTGTACTTATTTATGCTGAGCACTGTATTTATACGTGTATGTGTATGCACATGGATGGATGGAAAGACGGATGGATGGATGGAAAGATGGATGGATGGATGGATGGATAAATGGATGGATGGATAAATGGATGGACGGATGAATGAATAAACGGACGGACGGACGGACGGACATACAGACAGACAGACAGACAGACAGACAGACAGACAGACAGACAGACAGACAGACAGACAGACAGACAGACAGACAGACAGACAGATAGATAGATAGATAGATAGATAGATAGATAGATAGATAGATAGATAGATAGATAGATAGATAGATAGATAGATAGATAGATAGAAAAATGCATGGATAAATGTGTACACAGAATGATGAATATATAAATTCATTCAGTCCCTTATTTATCAGGGGTCACCACAGTCGAATGAACCGCTGAATATTTAGATTTTTTTTATTGGATGGGTCGATAAATAATGAAAATATCATATTGACCAGTTGTGATGCTTTAAAAGGTTCCATGGCAAATTCTGGGCCCCCCAAGAAGAGACACAAGGGATGGTCTCCAGAATCGTCTGCTCCTACAGAAGTGACCTCCAGACCTGCTCCCAACAGCACAAGCAATGGCACTAAATCAGGTAGACACACTCAAATCTCTGTAGTGCCCTTATTTACCACTCAGACTGTGCAGTGAGTCAGTCTGTCCCTCTGAATAAGAGCACATATACAGGATTTAGGGACAATAGCCGCATTTCCACTATCGGGCCAGTGCGAGCCAGGGCTTTAATCGGGCCGGGCCGGGCCAATAGCCCGGGAGGTTGAGAAATGAGGCCGAAATCATGTCGCGTTTCCACTGACGGGCTAATAGCTCACAGCGCGTCACGCAAACACCGCCCACAGAACGTCCCCGAATCAAACGTCACACAACCCGCCCACTTCAGATAAAGCACACCATATAATCATCACGAAACGAAACCATTAAAATGAAGACAACCGAAACAAACAAATGACACGTTACTGTACAGCAGCACATGAAATGTCTATACGCACAGACCTGTGTATTTCCATTCATTACATTTGTTTACTCGCCGAACTCGCGACTGCTCTCGCCGAACGCAGGGACCCATCACAGAGAGCACACACATCCATAATATAAAGCCACAGAAATTCTCCTTTATAACTCGATATTGCATGTATTTTATAACATCCTCGTTTTGATAGAAGTCGTGTTAAGTGTTTCAGCATAAGAGCGAGTAGCCTTATAAAATATAGCCATATTTTTGCGCTCGGCAGCTATTCACTAAAGCTCTTCATTTAAAGTTTCATTTATAAATTTAACCACGTCATATAAAAACATAAACAGTTGTTTGAGTAGGCCTATATAGAACCCATTTTGTGTTTGGACTTTCCCCCATATGCGTTTAAAGCAGCGAGCGCTGCGCAGGACTGGGTGACAGAAAAAAAAGGTATAGGAGATTCTGCTTTCACTCACCCAAATAATGCTCTGTTTGCGCGATTTGAATAATATCGTATCCAAATACTTTATAAATAATATTTCAAACCTTCTCCGGTGTTAATTGTTTTTATAAAATATCGAAAATCTTTTTTTTTTCAGACAGGTCTTTGTAAAATGAAAGTTATAGGCTATATGTGTGGCTTTAAAACGGTTCGATTTATGTGTTGTATATAGGCTACCTACATATAGCTAGCTTTTGTTTATTTTATATTGGTTTATTTATTTAATGTGATTTTATATTTATCCGATATTTGTAATTCTTTAAATTATATTTCATTAAAGCTTAGGCTATTTTATCAGGATATGAAACTATATTGTTTAAAGTCTACGAAAGTGGGCACGTATTTTGTTAAGTTTTATGTCCTTCTGTTTTATTTTTATTGTGTATTATCTCCAAAATAAATAAAGAAAAAAGCCGCTCGCGGCATAACGGAGCTGTGAAGGAGCGCTTTAGCCCGGTCTCACACACACATACAGGCATCTAAACGCGCACAAACACACCTTTTAAACTTGACAAAAACTCTCGAATACCTTTACTGTCTGCTGTGTTTTTAATATGGTGTAAAGATTATTATGCGTATTGAAACATAAAGGAGGACGCAGCAAAGAACGTCACTATAAATTAAAACTACTTTATTATTTTATGCAGCAGCCTTACATTTAAAAGCGAAACATAAGGGTGATCCTACGCAAAAAGACCCCAGACTATAAGGCTAGATGTTTTCTTTCCCTTATTTCTTTATTTGTTTGGCGCGTGTACTCATGTGCGATCAGAAAACTGCCCGCCTCTCCTTTCACTCCGCCCCGAAGCCCCAGCTGGCCCTCCTTGGCCCAAGGTATTCGGCGGGCCGAAAAAGGCCGGCCGCTGGCCCCAAGAAAGCCCCGCTTTGGCCCGATCAGGCCCCGGAAGTGACAATGGAAACCCCACTGACATTGGCTCGCCCTGGCTCGCTCGCTTTAGGCGCGATAGTGGAAACGCGGCTAATGGAGGCTTAGCCCAGAATGATGGGGGAGGTGGGGGATGGAAATTTTCCAAAGTGCTCAGTAAGAATATTAAAAGATCTGTGAACAGCACAATTTGGGTTTCATTCCGACACTATTTCAGCCTCTAGATTTGTGATGTATTATTCACCCTTGAAGCAAAAATCTAAGCGATCAGGATTTGTGTTCTTGTTGAAGCCCTATTTGATTTTGTAATGACATTAGATATTGTAATAAAAATAAATAATAGTTAGTGTAACTGGCCTTATGGTTAGGAGGTTGTTACAACTTAATTTGTTTCAACTCAAAAACCTCAGTAAACTACACCCTGTCTCTGAGTGCAAAAATGTGATGTGATCTGACTGCAGCACAGACTCTGCCAAATGGCCATTATAATTGTTATATATATTTGCTTTTCAGCAAGCCTGAACAAAGTGTTCTTCAAATGCTTTTCACAGGAGAGCACTGAGAGCAAGCATACAAAATAAGAAACAATATCAGAAAAAATATAATGGATTGGTAATTTGATAATTTCAGGTGGTACCAGAGACAGTGGTTTCCAACATTTTGTCTTTTAGGTCCACGACACACCAAGCTGACTTCAAAGAACTAGTGCTGATGAAAGTCTACCTTGTTGTCACCTCAATTAGTCTGTGTCGCAGTCATAAAAAGTCATATTGTCAACATTGCTAACTGTATATTGTTTTATTTATTTATTTATTTTGGAGTATGCTGCTGTATTTTGCACTGTTGTTGTATTTTGTCTGAAACCAGCATCTAGGCTTTCCACTCATCACCGTACACTTGCTGCTGATGATGTGACAATAAAAGTGATTTGATTTGATTTGAGGAGATGAACACAGCACGTCCACTATGAAATAGCATTTTGCTGCACTTTATATAGGGAATAAACAGTCTATATCCGCAGGTATAAAAAAAATAAATTTGTAAAATAAGAAATTAAAATTGTGATTGCTTTCCTTTCTTTCATCACTTTTTTGGTGTTTTTCTTTTGCATTGACATGTTCACTAAACTTAAATCAGAGCAATCACTCACCTATTGAAACTGATTCAATCTAATGCTTTTGTGCACAGGACTTTCTACAAAACACTTTCCACGTATTTTTCCTAAAAACTGTCCACTGACAGGCCAACAGTCTCCTTGGTTTTCTCTTAAATCTTTTTTTTTTTCAGTAATTTTTTTTGTCCTAATTCTCTTTGCATTCACTTTAATTGTTAAGACTGAACCTGTGATAACATTACATGTATAAAGGCTTTTATGACATAATATACCGTTGTGTGTATAGCTAAATG